>NC_091983.1:188602200-188781562 GCF_044704955.1 Pristiophorus japonicus
GGTGGGGGAGTGGTGGGTGGGGAGGGTGGGGCCAGTGGTGGGTGGGTCAGTGGTGGGTGGGGAGGATGGGGCAGTGGTGGGTGGGGAGGGTGGGGGAATGGTGGGTGTGGCAGTGGTGGGTGGGGCAGCGGTGGGTGGGGTAGTGGTGGGTGGGGGAGTGGTGGGTGGGGAGGATGGGGGAATGGTGGGTGGGGCAGTGGTTGGTGGGGGAGTGGTGGGTGGGGCAGTGGTGGGTGGGGAGGGTGGGGCAGTGGTGGGTGGGGCAGTGGTGGGTGGGGAGGGTGCGGGAATGGTGGGTGGGGTAGTGGTGGGTGGGGTAGTGGTGGGGGAATGGTGGGTGGGGCAGTGGTGGGTGGGGCAGTGGTGGGTGGGGAGGGTGGGGGAATGGTGGGTGGGGCAGTGGTAGGTGGGGAGGGTGGGGGAGTGGTGAATTGAGCGGTGTCTGAGCCTAGTGATTCAGTGGTAAGGATATTGCATTTTAAGATTAATTCACTGACCTTGACCACTCATGTGAGGTGATTTAACTTCTTGCGACACTGCAACCAGATCCTGGGGGCTATACTGCTGGCATTGACCATGACAGCTATCTGCTCTCATTGCCTTCTCACAGTTTGCCTCCTCTCCCACTGTGGATAGATGGCCTCACTCCACCTGTCCACTTCCTGTACCAAGGCCTCCAGTACTGCGTCAGAACATCTTGGAACCTGATCTTTGTCCTGTTGGCCATGGACTCAGCGATGGCTGCTCTAATAATCTCCAGCACCATCTCCTCCACCGGGGTTAATTTAAAGAGTCTTTGATTTCGCTCCCGCTATCTTTTAAAAACTTTAATGGTTGCTGTAAAATGTTCTTGTTACTGATAGGTCACACATATTTAAAGCAATGGAAGCCCATGACTATCAGGCGGAATTACAAGTGTAATTCTGAGTAGGGGAATGGAGGCAAAATCCTGGAATTATTGAAAAAATAGCTGCGGCAGAATGATTGCAGAACATTTTTTGATTGACGAGTTAATATGGACTGAATGACCTCATTTACCGTGTGAAAGTGTATGTAAAGCGCACATAACGATATCATCGCCATGGAGCGTTTTTTCATGAAAATGATAACATCACATATTCAAACAAATGGGACGAAGAGAAAACAATTTCACAATGGTGTCACCAGAACTACCTTGCAATTTATGTATCAATTTACTTCATCATCATATATATATCCATCTAACTTTTACTTATACTATATTGAATTATAGACCTAACCTGGTGTAAACAGAATAGACAATGACGATCTGTGGAATATGATTTGACTTTGTAACGTGAGTTATCAGATCAGCCCACTCAGGGTATGTGTTATATCTCATGGCTCTGCAGGCTGCAATCCCACCTCCCCCCCTCCAATGGAATTGTACCTAACCAGCGGTCTTTATGACATATATCATGGCCATCACCTGCGTCCCATACGTATTTTAGCAACGCAGCTCAGCAGAGGAGTTACCACCCCCAGGCAAATTGCCTGTCCACGCTACACACATGTGGGTAGATTGCTGACGGCATATTAACATTGGTCAGGCTTCTCGCCAATGACATTGGGTGGGCTGTACCCTCCATCAGTCTGACCTCTGTCCAAACTAAAAATCTCCCACCTTTGTGTCTGATTGTTAGATGTGAACAGAACTGTGCTGAGCTGTGATAGATTTTGCTGTTAAATAACCTGCGCGAATCCAGGAGTCAGGGAGGCCGATAAAAGGCCCAACATCGTCGGAGAGGCGCGAGTTCGGAGCTGCGCGAGTCTGGGGAGTTGGAGAGGCCTATAAAAGACCCAACGTCATTGGAGAGGCGGGAGTTCAGAGCAGCGCGAGTCCAGGGAATCGGAGAGGCCTATCAAAGTTCCAACGTCGTCGGGAGGCGAGAGCTCGGAGCAGCACGAGTCCAGGGAGTCAGAGAGGCCTATAAAAGGTCGAACAGTCGAGGAGGCCAGCTGGTGCAGCTGCAGCAGGGACAGAAGGTAAACAAAGAAGTAGAAAGAAATCGAAAGGTGACGTCGCAGCCATGGGGGTAAGTGATTGGCTGATGATTGGTGAGTCGTTTTTCTTTTTCTTTTCCTTTATCAGTAGGTAACCTTTATCATGGTTGTTGCCAAATTAAGTTAATCTAAGGGTTAAGTCATGGCAGGAGAGCTCGGACACTTGTCATGCTTCTCCTGTGCTATGTGGGAGGTCAGGGACGCTTCCAGTGCCCCTGACGATTACATGTGCGGGAAATGTATCCGCCTGCAGCTCCTGACAGACCGCATTGCGGCACTGGAGCTGCGGGTGGATTCACTCTGGAGCATCCACGATGCTGAGGATGCCGTGAATAGCACATTTAGTGAGTTCGTCTCACTGCAGGTAAAGGTTACACAGACAGATAGGGAATGGGAGAGAACAGGAAGAATAGTAGAAGGAAGGTAGTGCAGGGGTCCCCTGCGGTCATCCCCCTCCAAAACAGATACACTGTTTTGGGTACTGCTGGGGTGGTGACTCATCAGGGGAGGGCAGTAGCAGCCAAGTCCATGGCACCGTAGGTGGCTCTGCTGCACGGAGGGCAGGAAAAAAAGTGGGAGAGCTATAGTGGTAGGGGATTCTATTGTAAGGGGAATAGATAGACGTTTCTCCGGCTGCAATCGAGACTCCAGGATGGTATATTGCCACCCTGGTGCAAGGGTCAAGGATGTCTCGGAGCAGTTGCAGGACATTTTGGAGGGGGAGGGTGAACAGCCAGTTGTCGTGGTGCATATAGGTACCAACAATATAGGTAAAAAATGTGAATGTAGGGAGCTAGGAGTTAAATTAAAAAGTTGGACTTCAAAGGTAGTAATCTCAGGATTGATACCAGTGCCACGTGCTAGTCAGAGTAGGAGTCGTAGGATAGCTCAGATGAATATGTGGCTGGAAGAGTGGTGCAAGAGGGAGGGATTCAAATTCCTGAGACATTGGAATCGGTTCTGGGGGAGGTGGGACCAGTACAAACCGGACGGTCTGCACCTGGGCAGGACCGGAACCAAAGTCCTCGGGGGAGTGTTTGATAGTGCTGTTAGGGAGGGGTTAAACCAATATGGCAGGGGGATGGGAACCTATGCAGGGAGACAGAGGGAAGTAGAATGGGGGCAGAAGCAAAAGATAGAAAGAAGAAAAGTAAAAGTGGAGGGCACAGAAAACCAAGGCAAAAATCAAAAAGGGCCATATTCTAAAGTGGCAAAGTGTGTTAAAAAGACAAGCCTGAAGGCTCTGTGCTTCAATGCGAGGAGTATTCATAACAATGTGGACGAATTAACTGCACAGGCAGCAATTAATGAATATGATATAATTGGCATCACGGAGACATGGCTCCAGGGTGACCAAGGCTGGGAACTCAACATCCAGGGGTATTCAACATTCAGGAAAGGAAAAGGAGATGGGGTGGCGTTGCTGGTTAAAGAGTAAATTAACACAATAGTAAGGAAGGACATTAGCTTGGATGATGTGGAATCTGTATGGGTGGAGCTGCGGAATACCAAAGGGCAGAAAACGCAAGCGGGAGTTGTGTACAGACCACCAAACAGTTGTAGTGAGGTTGGGAACAGCATCAAACAAGAAATTAGGGATGCATGCAATAAAGGTTATCATGGGCGACTTTAATCTACATATAGATTGGGCTAACCAAACTGGTAGCAATACGGTGGAGGAGGATTTCCTGGAGTGTATTAGGGATGTTTTTCTAGACCAATATGTCGAGGAACCAACTAGAGTGCTGGCCATCCTAGACTGAGTGATGTGTAATGAGAAAGGATTAATTAGCAATCTTGTTGTGCGAGGCCCCTTGGGGAAGAGTGACCATAATATGGTATAATTCTTTATTAAGGTGGAGAGTGACACAGTTCATTCAGAAGCTAGGGTCCTGAACTTAAGGAAAGGTAACTTCGATGGTATGAGACGTGAATTGGCTAGTATAGACGGGCAAATGATACTTAAAGGGTTGACAGTGGATAGGCAATGGCAAACATTTAAAGATCACAAGCATGAACTTCAACAATTGTACATCCCTGTCTGGAGTAAAAATAAAACACTGAATGTGGCTCAACCGTGGCTAACAAGGGAAATTAAGGATAGTGTTAAATCCAAGGAAAAGGCATATAAATTGGCCAGAAAAAGCACAAACCTGAGGATTGGGAGAAATTTAGAATTCAGCAGAGGAGGACAAAGAGTTTAATTAGGAGGGCGAAAATAGAGTATGTGAGGAAGCTTGCTGGGAACATAAAAACTGACTGCAAAAGCTTCTATAGATATGTGAAGAGAAAAAGATTAATGAAGACAAACGTAGGTCCCTTGCAGTCAGATTAGGTGAATTTTTAATGGGGAACAAAGAAATGGCAAACTAGTTGAACAAATACTTTGGTTCCGTCTTCACAAAGGAAGACACAAATAATTTTCTGGAAATACTAGGGGACCGAGGGTCTAGTGAGAAAGAGGAACTGAAGGAACTCCTCATTAGGCGGGAAATTGTGTTAGTGAAATTGATGGGATTGAAGGCAGATAAATCCCCAGGGCCTGATAATCTGCATCCCAGAGTACTTAAGGAAGTAGCCCTAGAAATAGTGGATGCGTTGGTGATCATTTTCTAACAGTCTATCAACTCTGGACCAGTTGTTATGGACTGGAGGGTAGCCAATGTAACCCCACTTTTAAAAAAAAGGAGGGAGAGAGAAAACAGATAATTATAGATCGGTTAGCCTGACATCAATAGTGGGGAAAATGTTGGAATCAATTATTAAAGTTGAAATAGCAGTGCATTTGGAAAGCAGTGACAGGAGCAGTCCAAGTCAGCATGGATTTATGAAAAGGAAATCATGCTTGACAAATCTTCTGGAACTTTTTGAGGATGGTACAGTGGTAGAGTGGACAAGGGAGAACCAGTGGATGTGGTATATTTGGACTTTCAAAAGGCTTTTGACAAGGTCCCACACAAGAGATTGGTGTGCAAAATCAAAGCACATGGTATTGGGGGTAATATACTGATGTGGATTGAGAACTGGCTGTCAGGCAGGAAGCAGAGAGTCGAGATAAACGGGTCCTTTTCAGAATGGCAGGCAGTGACTAGTGGGGTGCTGCAGGACTCAGTGCTGGGACCCCAGCTATTTACAATATACATTAATGATTTAGATGAAGGAATTGAGTGTAATATCTCCAAGTTTGCAGATGACACGAAGCTGGGTGGCGGTGTAAGCTGTGAGGAGGATGCTAAGAGGCTGCAGGGTGACTTGGACAAGTTAGGTGAGTGGGCAAATGAATGACAGATGCAGTATAATGTGGATAAATGTGAGGTTATCCATTTTGAGGGCAAAAACACGAAGGCAGAATATTATCACAAATGGCGGCAGATTAGGAAAAGGGGAGGTGCAATGAGACCTGCGTGTCATGGTACATCAGTCATTGAAGTTTGGCATACAGGTACAGCAGGCAGTGAAGAAGGCAAATGATATGTTGGCCTTCATAGCTAGGGGATTTGAGTATAGGAGCAGGGAGGTCTTACTGCAGTTGTACAGGGCCTTGGTGAGGCCTCACCTGGAATTTTATGTTCAGTTTTGGTCTCCTAATCTGAGGAAGGACGTTCTTGCTATTGAGGGAGTGCAGCAAAGATTCACCAGACTGATTCCCGGGATAGCAGGACTGACATATGAGGAGAGACTGGATCGACTGGGCCTGTATTCACTGGGGTTTAGAAGGATGAGAGGGGATCTCATAGAAACCTATAAAATTCTGATGGGACTGGATAGGTTAGATGCAGGAAGAATGTTCCCGATGTTGGGGAAATCTGGAACCAGAGGACACAGCCTAAGGATAAGGGGTAAGTCATTTAGGTCTGAGATGAGGAGAAACTTCTTCACTCAGAGAGTTGTTAACCTGTGGAATTCCCTACCGCAGAGAGTTGTTGATGCCAGTTCATTGGATATATTCAAGAGGGACTGAGATATGGCCCTTACGGCTAAAGGGATCAAGGGGTATGGAGAGAAAGCAGGAACGGGGTACTGAGGTAAATGATCCGCCATGATCATATTGAATGGTGGTGCAGGCTCGAAGGGCCGAATAGCCTACTCCTGCACCTATTTTCTATGTTTCTATGTTTCAACGCTGTCGAGGCTCCTTCAGGAAGTTTGGCCACTTGGGAAAAGCACTAAGAGACAATTGGCAACATGGTACCATACCCCAGAAAAGGGTCAAAGACTTCTAGAGAGGTGGGAAGGGGAGGAAAAAGGGCAACAGAAAAAAAAACTAAAGGGAAAACTGACTTATGATTTCCAAATTAATTAAAATAATTTAGCAAAGCCCCAAAACCCCTGTACACTTGATGTAGGTTAATCCTGGTAAACCACTTTCATGTTGCAATAAGCTACGAGAAATTGTTCAACTGAAAAAATTCAATGTTAAATCTACGTAAACAGGATATTCTGTGAATTAATGCCATGTGACAAACTGTTCGACGTGTTGCAATAAAATAGGTGACTCTGACACTTTGATATAAACAAGGTCATTCCAACAGGATATTTCTTGTTTATAATCCATCTTAAAACTCTTACCCTGCTGAATAAACAGGAAATCCGCATGGATGGCACAACAAATGTGACCAACACTTTTAAGAGTTAATTTTATTCAATGGAGTGAGCAAGAATAGTAAAGCCTGCGATACTGAGTTACATTTTGCTGATAAAATGACCTCATCAGTGAGGCTCTCAATTAAGTTGCACATATATTGCTTGTTGGTGGACTTATCAAAATGTATTTGCTCACATTTATTCATGACATGCTCTAGATATACAACAAAGGATGGCAATTTTAAAGTACAATTGTTATTGTGCCTTTATTTTAGGACGCTTATAACAGAAGAATTTGCATCCCTCCTGTTAGCTTAGTTCAGCAAAGGGAGCTGCATTGTTGAACAATTCTACAAGGCCTCATGTCAAGCAATGTTCACACCAAGGCACTTTGAGCACACATAATATAAGAAAGCGTAATAATATAAGAAAGAGGTAATGGCTACCATTCTTAATCTAAATGGTCAAAACTCTTGCTTCCCCAAAAGCTCACTGTTTAAAGCAGTAAAAGAAAGAATTAGTATTTTAATAGTGCCTTAGCAACACTCGCAGAAATGTCCCAAAGCATTTCTCATATACGAAATGGAATAGACGCAGTGTTGTTACTGAGTGATAAAAAACAGGACACTGAGGGAACTTCCTGCTGTTCTTCAAAAAGTGTCATGGCATCCTTGATGTCCTCCTGAAAAAGCAGAGGGCTGTGCCAGTTTAACATCTCATCCAAAGGATCTCACCTCTGGTAATGCAGTGTGGCCTTCCTACTTTGGGTTGAAGTCCTGGGGGTAAAGTAATTGGCGGTCTGGGCTAGTGCCACAATTCTTTCAGTATTTCTGGACAGCTTGCTGGCACCTATACCCAGGACTCTGGTCCCTCTGTTCTCAATCTTCAGGATGGCTTGGAGATCTGAAACAGTGATGTTCTCTGTTCTTCTTCTGTGATTTGGTTCCATGCCCTGCGGCCTTCTTGGTGCTGATGCTACTGATGCCATGTATGATTTTTTTTTAAACCATGAGACGGACAGTGAAGTTATTTGGATATTAAGGTATTTAAGGGATATGGGGATAGTGCAGGAAAGTGGAGTTGAGGTAGAAAATCAGCCATGATCTTATTGAATGGTGGAGCAAGCTCGAGGGGCCAAATGGCCTACTCCTGCTCCTATTTCCTATATTCTTATGTTATCTGTGAGTTAAGTCAGTGAACCAAGTGCTGTACCTTCTATATCTAGTTGCCCACAAGTCTGCTGCTGAAGTGTGCAGGCTGACCTATATTTTTAGAGGCTCCATTGCAGTTCCCATGCACTTTAGTGACTTTCACTCATTTTACAAGAAATCTATGCCAATAAACTACTCCAATGAGTATGCAAATTAGTTCAAATCCCACCATGACAAGTTGGGGAAAAATGTGGTTATTTGTGGACAGATAAAATAACCATGAATACTGCAGGATTTTTGTAAAATCCCAACTGGTTCACTAATGTCCTTCAGGGAAGGGAACCTACCCCTCTACCCAGTCTGGCTTATATGTGATTCCAGTCCCACACTAGATGTTTGACTTTTACTGTGCTCAGGGCAGCTAGGGATGTGCCTTGCCAGCAGCGCCCAATCTTGAGAACAAATATATATTTTTTAACTTTTCCAATATGGGCTGAGCAGACATTACATAGAGCTGTGTGTAATTTTTTCAAATGGTCGTATTGTGGCCTTTACCCACCAGGACTGGATTGAGCCGACCTAAACTCGTTTCATGTAGATAATTGTAAGGATCTAAAATGGAAAGGGATTGGGCAGTCTGAATCCATTTCTTACACAGAATTTCATAGAATATACAGCACAGAAACAGGTCATTTGGGTTAACTAGTCTGTGCTGGTGTTTATACTCCACATGAGACTCCTCCCAGTCCAGCTATCTCATCAAAGCCTATCTTTCTATTCCCTTTTCACTCTACTTTCCTTTTAAAAGCATTTTAGCTATTTGCCTCAACCACGCCCTGTGGTAGTGAGTATCACATTGTAATCACTCTCTGAATAAATACATTTCTCCTTATTTTCCTGGTGGATTTATTTGTAACTATCTTTTATTTATGGCCCCTAGTTTTCATTCTCCCACAAGTGGAAACTATTCATTCCACATCTACACTGTCTAACCCATTCATCATTTTTAAAGACCTCTATCGGGTCTCTTTTCTAAAGAAAGCCCAGCCGCCCAACCTGTTCAATCTTTCCCAATAGCTGTAATCGCTCAGTTCTGGTACCATCCTTGTAAATCTTTTTTGTGCTTTCTCCAGTGCTTCTATGTCCTTTTTGGAGTCTGGAGACAAGAATTGTGCACAGTACTCTAGGGGTGCCTTGGCCAGGGTCCTATACAAGTTCAACTTAACTTCACTATTTTTGAATTCTACCTTTTATGTTAATTAACGCCGATTAATGACAGCTGTCGTCACCAATTAAAAGAGAGCAAGTGCCCCCCCTTCTTAAAGGGCACAACCAATAAATTGTAAATTAAACAAAAACTTAATAAATCAAATTAAAATTGTGTTCCGGGGTGGGGTTGATGACGCAATCCAGTCCCTCTGGAGCACACTGGTCGCAGAAGGCCTCGAGCGTGCCCGTGGGCACTGTGTGCTCCATTTCCAGAGACATGCAGGTGCCAATGTAGCTGTAGAAGAGAGGCAGGCAGTCGGGCCGAGCAACTCTCTCGACCGCCCGCTGGATGTATATGTTGATGGGCACCTTGGCCAGGCCCAGGAGCAGTCCTACGAGGAGATCCTCCGACTTACCACCCCCCCACCCCACCCCCCTAACTCCGCACCAGCAGGCCAAAAAACTTTTGAATTCTATACTCCTAGAAATAAATCCCAGTGCTTTGTTAGCACTTTTAATTGCTTTGCTGACCTGTGATGCTGCTTTTAGTGATTTATTCACCTACTTCCCTAGACCCCTTGCTTTTCTACCTCATTCGGTTTCTTATTTTCTAATGTATAGGTGATGTTTCTATTTTTGCTATCAATGTGCACCATCTCACATTTATCTATGTTAAAGTTCATTTCCCACCTAATTGCCCCATCTGCAAGTTTTCGAATGTCTTATATTATGTTGCATTCTCCCTCAGTGTTAGCTGTACCCTCAGTTTGGTATCATCTGCAAATTGTGATATTGAGTTACTTGTTCCTAAGTCCAAATCATTAATGTAAATTATGAATAACATTGGTCCCAGCACTGATCCTTGTGGAACTTCACTTTCTACTGTCCTCCAATCTGAATAATTACCATTTACCCATGCTCTCTGCTTTCTATTTTTCAGCCAATTTGCTGTCCATTCAGCTATTTGTCCCCTGACTCTACATGCCCTAACCTTTGTCTTAAGCTTATCGAAGGCATTTTGAAAATCTAAGTATATGATATCTACTACATTACCCTTGTCTACGTTTTCCGTTACCTTTAGTAGAGTACGAGAGGAAGCTTGCAGGGAACATTAAGACGGACTGCAAAAGTTTCTATTGATTTGTAAAGAGAAAAAGGTTAGTAAAGACAAACGTAGGTCCCCTGCAGTCAGAATCAGGGGAAGTCATAATGGGGAACAAAGAAATGGCAGACCAATTGAACAAGTACTTTGGTTCGGTATTCACTAAGGAGGACACAAACAACCTTCCGGATATAAAAGGGGTCAGAGGGTCTAGTAAGAAGGAGGAACTGAGGGAAATCCTTATTAGTCAGGAAATTGTGTTGGGGAAATTGATGGGATTGAAGGCCGATAAATCCCCAGGGCCTGATGGACTGCATCCCAGAGTACTTAAGGAGGTGGCTGTTATGTAATGATGTGTGTATCGTCCCAGTACCTTAAATGTATTGTAAGTACTATGCCACACCACAGAGGGCGCTGCGGTGGGAAACCCTGGTAGTACCTGTAACAGGTGCTATATAAGGCTGACCACCACACCTGGGAGGCACTCTGGAGCTGAACAATAAAGGACGAAGGTCACAGCAGTTAGACTTACACCAGACCGTGTGGAGTCAGTGATTTGTGTGCTACATACACCACAGTGGCCTTGGAAATAGCGGATGCATTGACAGTCATTTTCCAACATTCCATAGACGCTGGATCAGTTCCTAGCGAGTGGAGGGTAGCCAATGTAACCCCACTTTTTAAAAAAGGAGGGAGAGAGAAAACAGGGAATTATAGACCGGTCAGCCTGACATCAGTAGTGGGTAAAATGATAGAATCAATTATTAAGGATGTCATAGCAGCGCATTTGGAAAGAGGTGACATGATAGGTCCAAGTCAGCATGGATTTGTGAAAGGGAAATCATGCTTGACAAATCTTCTGGAATTTTTTGAGGATGTTTCCAGTAGAGTGGACAAGGGAGAACCAGTTGATGTGGTATATTTGGACTTTCAGAAGGATTTCGACAAGGTCCCACACAAGAGATTAATGTGCAAAGTTAAAGCACATGGGATTGGGGGTAGTATGCTGACATGGATTGAGAACTGGTTGTCAGACAGGAAGCAAAGAGTAGGAGTAAATGGGTACTTTTCAGAATGGCAGGCAGTGACTAGTGGGATACCGCAAGGTTCTGTGCTGGGGCCCCAGCTGTTTACATTGTACATTAATGATTTGGTCGAGGGGATTAAATGTAGTATTTCCAAATTTGCAGATGACACTAAGTTGGGTGGCAGTGTGAGCTGCGAGGAGGATGCTATGAGGCTGCAGATTGACTTGGATAGGTTAGGTGAGTGGGCAAATGCATGGCAGATGAAGTATAATGTGGATAAATGTGAGGTTATCCACTTTGGTGGTAAAAACAGAGAGACAGATTATTATCTGAATGGTGACAGATTAGGAAAAGGGGAGGTGCAACGAGAACTGAGTGTCATGGTACATGAGTCACTGAAGGTTGGCATGCAGGTGCAGCAGGCGGTTAAGAAAGCAAATGGCATGTTGGCCTTCATAGCGAGGGGATTTGAGTACAGGGGCAGGGAGGTGTTGCTACAGTTGTACAGGGCCTTGGTGAGGCCACACCTGGAGTATTGTGTACAGTTTTGGTCTCCTAACTTGAGGAAGGACATTCTTGCTATTGAGGGAGTGCAGCGAAGGTTCACCAGACTGATTCCCGGGATGGCGGGACTGACCTATCAAGAAAGACTGGATCAACTGGGCTTGTATTCACTGGAGTTCAGAAGAATGAGAGGGGATCTCATAGAAACGTTTAAAATTCTGACGGGTTTAGACAGGTTAGATGCAGGAAGAATGTTCCCAATGTTGGGGAAGTCCAGAACCAGGGGTCACAGTCTAAGGATAAGGGGTAAGCCATTTAGGACCGAGATGAGGAGAAACTTCTTCACCCAGAGAGTGGTGAACCTGTGGAATTCTCTACCACAGAAAGTTGTTGAGGCCAATTCACTAAATATATTCAAAAAGGAGTTAGATGTAGTCCTTACTACTAGGGGGATCAAGGGGTATGGCGAGAAAGCAGGAATGTGGTACTGAAGTTGCATGTTCAGCCATGAACTCATTGAATGGCGGTGCAGGCTCGAAGGGCCGAATGGCCTACTCCTACACCTATTTTCTATGTTTCTATGTTTCTATGTTTTCAAAGAATTCTATCTGGTTAGTTAAGCATAACTTAGCCTTTCGGAATCTATACTGACTTTTATTATATTTTCTGTTGCGAGATGTTCTTCTATCACTTCTTTCGGTATAGATTCCAGTATCTTTCCTATCACTGACGTTAAGCTGACTGGTCTAGAGTTCTCAGGTTTTGTTCTATCTCCAGTTTTGTATATCGGAACAACATTAGCTGTCTGCCAGTCCTCTGGCACTATCCCCTCCTCTATGGAAGTTTTATATATATAAACTAATGCCTCCATTATCTCCTCCCTCGTTTCCGTGAGATGCGTGGGTGTATACCATCTAGGCCTGGGGCTTTTTCTCTTTAATTTTGCTACTTTATCAAATATTTTCTCCCTTTCTATCCCAATTGTATTAATATTATGTTTAAGCTCATTCTTTAGTGAAGTGTCGATTTTGTTATTTTATTTAGTAAAGACGGAGGCAAAGTCATTATTCAATACTTCTGCCATTTCTGCGAGTTCTTGCGCATCCTTTAGTGCCTCTATCCCTACTGTCATTTTCCTTTTGTTCTTTATGTGTCTATAGAACACTTTATTATTTATTTTTATATTCCTTGACAATTTGATTTTGTAATTTCTCTTTGCCTTCTTGATGGCTTTTTAAAAATTCTCTCCTAAGTTCTTCGTATTGCCCTTTGTCCTCCTCTCCTTTAGTATCGAAGTACTTCTTATGTCTTTTTCTTTAGATTCAATTTCCCCTTTAGTTCTTTATCCATCCATGGTGCCCCATAATTAGCTTGCTTGTTTCGGGATTCTAGTGAGCTTTAGTGGCTGTTGATAGACACATGCCCATAGCACAAAACTACCTCCAATCCAGCGCAAACTGGCATTCACACTCAAGGAGTCCATATGATTGTGGACGTTAGAAATGGAAAATGTACTGGGAATTTGGGACTGGGGAACATTTTTGAGACAGAGTAGAGTGAGCTTTACTCTGCATCTAACAATGTTGTACCTGACCTTGCAATGCTTGATGCTGACAATGGGTGCCTAAAATGTAACACCAACATTCCTCACCTTAATGAGCACAAAACTTATAAAGAACAGAAGAGTGAATATAGTAAAACAAACACTCTGCCATGCGCAGATGGAGTTTTGCTGCTCAGCAGAACAAATCTCTAAGCTGGAATCATGGCTCAAAAGCCCAAGCCTTTTCTAGTGGTTGCAGGAATTAGACCAACCTCAGCAGTTGTAGCACAGATAGAGGATCTGCAGTATTAACTAATAACAATCCCTGCGGTTATATCGCACCTTCCAACTCAACATCTGTTACAGTAATTTAAAGAATGGGGTAATTGTTCTGCTGCCCGTGGCCAAGAAATCATGGGGCCAAATTCCTGATGTTGTATTCCTAGTACACAAAGCTCTCCACTGGGAGTGGAAAATAAGAATGCAACAGAGAACAATTATTGGGCAAGATTTTTGTTTCCCCTCTTGAGATTACTCGATTTCAAAATTCTCATCCTTATTTTCAAATCCCTCCATGTCTTTCCCCTCCCTATCTCTGTAATCTCCTCCAGCCCCACAACCTCCCGAGTTATCTGCGCTTCTCTAATTCTGCCCTCTTGAGCATCCCTGATTATAATCGCTCAACCATTGGTGGCCGTGCCGTCTGTTGCCTAGGACCCAAGCTCTGGAATTCCCTGCGCAAACCTCTCCGCCTCTCTACCTCTCTTTCCTCCTTCAAGACGCTCCTTAAAACATACCTCTTTGATCAAGCTTTTGGTCACCTGCGCTAATTTCTACTTATGCGGCTCGGTGTAAAATCTTTTATCTGATAATACTCCTGTGAAGCACCTTGGAACATTTCACTGTGTTAAGGGCGCTATATAAATACAAGTTGTTGTTGTTGCTGGATGTTTCGCTGGACATCAGAAGAATGCAGTAAGGCATTCCACTATGGGGCTGTAGGATGCTGGCCTACACTCATAATTCATAGAAAGTTCAATTGGGCTATTGGTTGAGGGGACTAGTAGAAAGCCACAGACTTTTCCACAGGAAGAAGAGCTTTTGAAACTTCAATTAACCTGTGTTCCTTCCAACACTTGAATCCTAAGCAGCTGAAGCAGAATCCTGGGAGCAGATTGGACAAGTGGATGTTTTAGAGGAAAAAAGCACGGTAGGGTGGAAGGGGGGGCAGCGGGGGTGGGGCGGGGGGGGCATAGAGATCTAAAAGATGTTAAGCAGTTTTTAGAATTATATAAAATGTATAGCTTAGAAACAAGCCATTTGGCCCAACTGGTCCATGCCAGTGTTTATGCTTCTCAAGAGCTTTCTCTCACCCCTCTTCATTTAACCCCATTAGCACATCTTTCTATTCCTTTCTCCCTCATGTGCTTATCTAGCTTCCCCTTGAATGTATCAATAATATATAAAGTTTGCAGGGCTAAAGGGAAAGAGCAGGGGAGTGGGACTATTTTGGCAGCTCTTTCAAAAAGCCAGCTCAGGCACAATGGGCCGAATGGCCTCCTTCTGTGCTGTATCATTCTATGAAACTATTCTCTGAAGAATGTTGTAATGCAATACTTTCTGGAACAAAAAGTGAAACCACACTTTCTGAGGCATAGCTACAAAACAGGAAATGTACCCACCGGCTGTATTCATTTCTTATGTGATGTAACGTGTAGTATTAGTCATTTTTACTGTCAATGTTTTCAAAATTGTCGTGATGTTCCCACTTTGGCAACATTTTAGAATGTCAACAATCTGTTAGAAAGAGTTTACTCAGTTTCCGACAAAGTACGCAAGAATATAAATTTGCTTGTGAGTTGCGTTCTATCAGCTGACATTGAGGTACGGTGAGGGTTTTTTTTAGTGCGCGTTTGGACGCAATGGAAAGAGAGAGAAAAAGTGAAAGAAGGGATTTTTTTTCACACGCTCACAATCTTCATTACAGTCTGTTTTCAGTGCAGCTTGTATGACCAAATGTTTAATAAAGCATATTTTACTCTACTATAATTTCAGACTTCCACACAGTAATATAGAAAGGAAAAACTGCAAATGTTGCAAATCTGAAAAGAAAACAGAAAATGCTGACAATACAACTGCTACAACTTGCATTTATATAGCACCTTTAAGGTAATAAAACTTATAAAACTAATAAGAATGATCTTTTGGGTGTGTACCTTGAGTGCTGATGAAGGTACACTCAGAACTGTGCTAACCTTTCTTATTATTTTTTTATTATTCGTTCCGGGATGTGGGCATCACTGGCAAGGCCAGGATTTATTGCCCATTCCCATTTGCCCGAATTACTCTCTCCCGATTCTCTTACAACTGCACTTATGAACGCCCAACTGTCCAGCCGTTGGCCATGACACCATGACATCTCTGCAGCTACCAACCTGCTCAATCACACCCTCACCACCACTTTGATGTCCTAGTCCCTGTTAAAACAATTACTCTCTCTCACCCTGGCCGTTCCTTCTGGTACAGCCTTGATCTTCGCTCCCTTAAGTCCACGGGACTCAGATTTGAATGGATATGGCGGACAACTGGTTTAGCCATTCATCGCTAGATCTGGCTGGGTCCTGCTCTCATCTACCAAAATCGCTCACTATTCCAGAATAATTCTGGATTGTAAAGATAAACCCCGGCTTCTAGTCTCCCCTGCTAACTGTATTTTTAAACCCCTCTCCCCACTCTCCACCCACACCTCCAACAATAAAAGTGCGAGGAGCTCATGGACTTCTTTGTCTCTAAGATTGAGACCATCCGTTCGACCGCCTCTGCCTCTTCCATTCCTTCTCCTAGCCCACCGAGCCAAACTCCCTCTAAGGAAGTCCCCTGCCCTAGCCCTGACCTCACATCTTTCTTTAGTTTCTCTCCAATTTCCCTCATGACCTCTCCGAATTCATCCTGTCCATGAGACCTACTTCCTGCTTCCTTGACCCTATTCCCACCAAACTGCTGACCACCCAACTTCCTTTTCTGACTCCCATGTTAGCTGATATTATTAATCATTCTCTCTCCTCAGGTACTGTCCCCCTCTCCCTCAAATCTGCCATCATCACTCCTCTCCTCAAAAAACCAACCATTGACCCCTCCGTCCTTGCAAACTACCACCCCATCTCCAAACTCCCTTTCTTCTCTCAAGTCCTTGAACGTGTTGTAGCCTACCAAATCTATGCCCATCTTTTCTGCAGTTCCATGTTTGAATGCCTCCAATCCAGTTTCCGTGCCTGCCACAGTACCGAGACGGCTCTCATCAAAGTCACAAATTACATCTTTGTGACTGTGACAAAGGAAAGTTATCCCTCCTCGTCCTTCTTGACTTGCCCGTAGACTTTGACACGGTTGACCATTGCATCCTCCTCCAACGCCTCACCACTGTCGCCCAGCTGGGTGGGACTGCACTCACTTGGTTCCATTCTTATCTATCTCCTCGCAGCCAGAAAATCAGCTGCGACGCTTTTCTTCCCACCCCGCATTGTTAGCGGTAGTACTCGCGGGTTTGGGAGGTGCTGACTGACCTGCTGTGTATTGTCAGCATTTTCTGTTTTCATTTCAGAGCGCTATACACATATCCATGTCATTCCACAATAGGACATTAAGAGATGCAAATCATTTGGGAAAAGTTGATGAATAGTATCTTTTTTTTCTTCCTTCGCTCCTCAAGAAAGAATACTTCCTCATCACATAGTTCCTCATCTATCAGCCTAGCTAAGAGGTTTAATTTCCTCTGTTAGCTCGCTGATCAATGTATTCGTGTAAAATTCCTTTGTATGCTATTTTTAAGGACTGTATTAAAATGCTGTGCAGAAGAATATTATGCAAGCATTTAACAAATGCATTACTGGATGAAATTAAAATCCTAAGTGACTTTGAATGGCAGATAACCCTGGAACCCATGACCTTTTTGTTGGGAGTCAAGCGCTCAACCATGTGAGCTACTGGGAAGCACTATTTGTCTTCCTTAACAGACACCCCAACCTAACTGAAAACAAACACCTCTATACCGTCAGCCTTTTCATTCTGTACTTAACGCCTCATACTTTGTGAAGTTACTAAAAGGTCAATGACTCGCATTTCTGTTTTTGTTTTTAAAGTCAGTCTTCCGTACACTCCAGGTTTAACATTTTCTTTGAATCCAACACAAAACGGGACATTAATTATCAACAATTACATTCCTTGAAGGTGCCTGCTGATTGCCAAAGGAAGTCTAAGACAAACTGCTGGGCAAATACAAAACAACAGAGCCCAAGTTCTATTGTCACAATGCAAGTCAGTGAAATCAGAAAAAAATTATATTGTCTGCTGCTTTGTGGTTACAAGCCATTAACCTTATCCTACCCATGTCAGTCTCTTTTGTGGCCCAATTTTTATCACAACTGCAATTTTACGGCTGCAATTTTTGTCAGAACTAGAGGCTTCTTAACAATAACAAATACCTAAAAAACCTCAGAGGAGTGGAAGAGAGCTAGAAAACTCAAAGCTTAGTTTAGAAACATATTATACATTTTACAGAATTTTTTTTAACATTTATTTTACTTTGGATCTAATTCAGGTCAGAACAAAATCTGGTCCAGCATTGTATTGTTTAAAAGACATGGCCCTGATTTTTGCCTTCTTACCTCCTGATTTTATCAGGAACCTCTGTTTCCTGCCAAGATGTCGGCAACCATTCCTGCAGGCCGTGGCAAATAAACTGGGAATGATCATTTTTGAACCCGCTTTCTCAGTGTCTGGGTCAGCAGAGGGGTAGATGCCAAGCTGTGCCATCTGCTCTAAGGACACTTGTTGCTTCCACGGTGTCCCAAGCTGTCCGGTTTTTGGAGGATCCTATCCAGAGAGCTATGTTAGCATGCCTGATTGTTGTCCGCAGCTCCCCGGTATTATGGAGATGAGGCCCAAGGCCCAATTTCGAACGAGCCACGGGTTTCCGTTTTTGGACATGCATTCTAAACATGCCTTTGCGACAATTTGTCGAGCAAAACCAATGTCTCTCCCCCACTCCTGAGTGGAAATCTTGGAGGATTAGAGGGTCGACACGTAGATTTTTTGGTCAGCTGTGCATGGAAATACACCAACCAGATTAAAAGTTTCCATACCAAACTATTGTGAAATCCACATAAGTAAAATTATTATTTACCTAATATGTGTCCTATTTACCCATGGCTGGAGATCTCAGCTTCATATTGGCAAGAAACAAACCTTAGGAACTCTCCAAGGGTTTAATTACTGGAGTTTAATCAGCTAAAATTGCATAGTTTACCAGCATAGACCACTGGTAAACTTCCTGCTACTTGTCTAGCTAAGACCATCCTACCCATTAGGGTAGACTTGCATGGTTACCTAGATACCAACCCTTAGCAATAGGTCTGCCCTCAAGATCCCATCAATAAGTCAGGCTGACTGGTCAATCAAAACAAGCAATGGCTAGCGTTTAAAGAACTAATATATAATTTGCACCAAACATATGTTCCTTTAAGGCACAAAAACCCCACAGGAAAAGAGTTCCAACCGTGGCAAACAAGGGAAGTTAAAGATAGTATTAGATCCACGGAAAAGGCTTATAATGTTGCTAAAAAAAAGGAGTAAGTCTGAGGATTTGGAGGATTTTAGAATTCAGTGAAGGAGAACCAGGAAATTGATAAAGAAAGGGAAAATAGAATATGAGAGTAAATTAGCGAGAGACATAAAAACAAACGGTAACAGTTTCTATAGGTATATAAAAAGGAAAAGATTAGTGAAAGTACAGGCTGAGACAGGAGAAATTATAATGGGGAATAAGGAAATAGGGAAATTAAACAAATACTTTGGGGCCAAAATTGCTCCTTTTTTAAGAGCAGTTACCGCCTCAAGGAGGTGATAATGGGACAGAAATGAGTTTCCGTCCAATCAGGGTGGACTCGCCAATAATCGGGACATTGCCCTCATGATTTTTTGAGGTGGAGAAAATATCCGCCCTGCTCCTGTGCGATTGCCGATAATGAGGTCATCATAGAATGCATGCCTGGTCTCCGCTCCAGAAGTGGCATTGCCCTCAAATAGTCGATCGACCGCTTGTCGGTGACCCTGACAGCTTTGCGCGGTGGGAAACTGCCAGTTTGCTGGTTGGTGCGTCTGCCCTTAAAGGGGTACAGTCCTCTTGGGTGCCGGGCCACTGGCATGGATGAATACCTCCCTCGTGGCCCAGTGGGCGCAAAGTAAGCCTCGTTAGGCCTCACAGCGTCCCATCCCTTTCAGTGAAGGGAAGGGATGTTGCTGAACATCAGTGCGACGCGACACGTCCGCGTTGCGCTGATGTGCTCAATGCGGCACTGATGACACGACCCGCCTTCTATCCCCCCCCCCGACTCGTTTCTGCCCCGATGCCGCCCCAAACACAGCCCCGATGATTTTTGATAAGACAAGAGGGCAATTTCCCTCTATTCCCCACCCCATCGATTCGGGCGGTAATTCACCAGATAATTTAAATTATTTGTCCCAAACGGGGTGGAGGGTAATTTTGGCCCCTTTATGTCTGTCTTCATGGAAAAAGACACAAAAAAACACCCAGAAATAGTGGAGAGCCAAGGGCCCAGTAAGAATGAGGAACTGAAAGAAATTAGTATTAGTAAAAAAATAGTACTGGAGAAATTAATGGGACTGAAAGCCAATAAATCCCCTGGACCTGAAGCCTACATCCTAGGGTTTTGAAAGAGGTGGCTATAGAGATAGTAGATGCATTGGTTGCCATCTTCCTAAATTCCATAGATTCTACATCAGTTCCTGCAGATTGGAAGGTAATGTAACTCCGCTATTTAAGAAAGGAGGGAGAGAGAAAACAGGGAATTACAAATCCGTTAGCCTGACATCAGTTATAGGGAAAATGCTAGAATCTATTTTTAAGGATGTGGTAACAGGGCACTTAGAAAATAATAAAACGATTGGGAGAATCAACGTGGATTTATGAAAGGGAAATCATGTCTAACAAATCTGTTAAAATTTTTTGAGGTTGTAACTGGTAGCAATACTGTGGAGGAGGATTTCCTGGAGTGTATACGGAATGGTTTTCTAGACCAATATGTCGAGGAACCAACTAGAGAGCAGGCCATCCTAGACTGGGTCTTGTGTAACGAAAGAGGCTTAATTAGCAATCTGGTCGTGCATGGCCCCTTGGGGAAGAGTGACCATAATATGGTCGAATTCTTCATCAAGATGGAGAGCAACACTGTTAATTCAGAGACTAGGGTCCTGAACTTAAAGAAAGGAAACTTTGATGATATGAGACGTGATTTGGCTAGGATAGACTGGCGAATGATACTTAAAGGGTTGACGGTGGATAGGCAATGGCAGACATTTAAAGATTACATGGATGAATTACAACTATTGTACATCCCTGTCTGGCGTAAAATAAAACAGGAAAGGTGGCTCAACTGTGGCTAACAAAGGAAATTAAGGATAGTGCTAAATCCAAGGAAGAGGCATATAAATTGGCCAGAAAAAGCAGCAAACCTGAGGACTGGGAGAAATTTAGAATTCAGCAGAGGAGGGCGAAAATAGAGTATGAGAGTAAGCTTGCAGGGAACATAAAAACTGACTGCAAAAGCTTCTATAAATGTGTGAAAGAAAAAGATTAATGAAGACTAATATAGGTCCCTTACAGTCAGAATCAGGTGAATTCATAATGGGGAACAAGGAAGTGGCAGACCAATTGAACAAATAGTTTGGTTTTGTCTTCAGTGCATCCACTATTTCTAAGAAAGACACGAATAACCTCCCGAAAATACTCGGGGACCGAGGGTCTAGCGGGAAGGAGGAACTGAGGGAAATCCTTATTAGTCAGGAAATAGTGTTAGTGAAACTGATGGGACTGAAGGCTGATAAATGCCCAGGGCCTGATAGTCTGCATCCCAGAGTAATTAAGGAAGTAGCCCTAGAAATAGTGGATGCACTGGTGGTCATTTTACAAAATCCCATGGACTCTGGATCAGTGCCTATGGATTGGAGGGTAGCTAATGTAACCCCACTTTTAAAAAAAAGGAAGGAGAGAGAAAACAGGGAATTATAGACCGGTTAGCCTGGCATCGGTGGTGGGGAAAATGCTGGAATCAATTATTAAAGATGTAATAGCAGCGTATTTGGAAAGCAGTGACAGGATCGGTCCAAGTCAGCATGGATTTATGAAAGGGAAATCATGCTAGACAAATCTTCTGGAGTTTTTTGAGGATATAACGAGTAGAGTGGATAAGGGAGAACCAGTGGATGTGGTGTATTTGGACTTTCAAAAGGCTTTTGACAAGGTCCCACACAAGAGATTAAAATATAGAAACATAGAAACATAAAAAATAGGTGCAGGAGTAGGCCATTCGGCCCTTCGAGCCTGCACCACCATTCAATAAGATCATGACTGATCATTCACCTCAGTACCCCTTTCCTGCTTTCTCTCCATACCCCTTGATCCCTTTAGCCATAAGGGCCATATCTAACTCCCTCTTGAATATATCCAATGAACTGGCATCAACTCTCTGCGACAGGGAATTCCACAGGTTAACAACTCTCTGAGTGAAGAAGTTTCTCCTCATCTCAGTCCTAAATGGCCTACCCCTTATCCTAAGACTGTGTCCCCTGGTTCTGGACTTCCCCAACATCGGGAACATTCTTCCCGCATTTAACCTGTCCCGTTCCTTCAGAATCTTATACGTTTCTATGAGATCCCCTCTCATCCTTCTAAACTCCAGTGTATAAAGGCCCAGTTGATCCAGTCTCTCCTCATATGTCAGTTCAGCCATCCCTGGAATCAGTCTGGTGAACCTTCACTGCACTCCCTCAATAGCAAGAACGTCCTTCCTCAGATTAGGAGACCAAAACTGAACACAATATTCCAGGTGAGGTCTCACCAAGGCCCTGTACTATTGCAGTAAGACCTCCCTGCTCCGATATTCAAATCCCCTAGCTATGAAGGCCAACATACCATTTGCCTTCTTCACCGCCTGCTGTACCTTCATGCCAACTTTCAATGACTAATGTACCATGACAGCCAGGTCTCGTTGCACTTCTCCTTTTCCTAATCTGCCACCATGCAGATAATATTCTGCCTTCGTGTTTTTGCCACCAAAGTGGATAACCTCACATTTATCCACATTATACTGCATCTGCCATGCATTTGCCCACTCACCTAACCTGTCCAAATCACCCTGCAGCCTCTTAGCATCCTCCGCACAGTTCACACCACCACCCAGTTTAGTGTCATCTACAAACTTGGAGATATTACACTCAATTCCTTCATCCAAATCATTAATATATATTGTAAAGAGCTGGGGTCCCAGCACTGAGCCCTGCGGCACTCCACTAGTCACTGCCTCCCATTCCGAAAAGGACCCGTTTATCCCGACTCTCTGCTTCCTGTCTGCCAACCAATTCTCTATCCACGCCAGTACATTACCCCCAATACCATGCGCTTTAATTTTGCACACTAATCTCTTGCGTGGGACCTTGTCAAAAGCCATTTGAAAGTCCAAACACACCACATCCACTGGTTCTCCCTTGTCCATTCTGCTAGTTACATCCTCAAAAAGTTCTAGAAGATTTGTCAAGCATGATTTCTCTTTCATAAATCCGTGCTGACTTGGACCGATCCTGTCACTGCTTTCCAAATGCGCTGCTATTTCAGCCTTAATAATTGATTCCAACATTTTCCCCACTACTGATGTCAAGCTAACCGGTCTATAATTACCCGTTTTCTCTCTCCCTCCTTTTTTAAAAAGTGGTGTTACATTAGTTACTCTCCAGTCCATAGGAACTGATCCAGAATCGATAGACTGTTGGAAAATGATCACCAATGCATCCACTATTTCTAGGGCCACTTCCTTAAGTACTCTGGGATGCAGACAATCAGGCCCCTGGGGTTTATCAGCCTTCAATCCCATCAATTTCCCTAACACAATTTCCCGCCTAATAAGGATATCCGTCAGTTCCTCCTTCTCACTAGACCCTTGGTCCCCTAGTATCTCCGAGAGGTTATTTGTGTCTTCCGTCGTGAAGACAGAACCAAAGTATTTGTTCAATTGGTCTGCCATTTCTTTGTTCTCCATTATAAATTCACCTGAGTCCGACTGCAAGGGACCTACATTTGTCTTCACTAATCTTTTTCTCTTCACATATTTATAGAAGCTTTTGCAGTCAGTTTTTATGTTCCCAGCAAGCTTCTTCTCGTGCTCTATTTTCCCTCTCCTAATTAAACCCTTAGTCTTCCTCTGCTGAATTCCAAATTTCTCCCAGTCCTCAGGTTTGCTGCTTTTTCTGGCCAATTTGTATGCCTCTTCCTTGGATCTAACACTATCCTTAATTTCCCTTATTCGCCATGGCTGAGCCACCTTCCCTGTTTTATTTTTACTCCAGACAGGGATGTACAACTTTTGAAGTTCATCCATGTGATCTAAAAATGTTTGCCATTGCCTATCTACCATCAACCCTTTAAGTATCATTAATGTACAAAATGAAGGCACATGATATTGGGGGTAATGTATTGACGTGGATAGAGAACTGGTTGGCAGACAGGAAGCAAAGAATGGGGATAAACTGGTTCTTTTCAGAATGGCAGGCAGTGACTAGTCGGGTGCCACAAGTTTCAGTGCTGGGACCCCAGCTATTTACAATATACATTAATGATTTAGACGAAAGAATTGAAGGTAATATCTCCAAGCTTCCAGATGACACTAAGCTGGGTAGCAGTGTGAGCTGTGAGGAGGATGCTAAGAGGCTGCAGGGTGACTTGGACAGGTTCGGTGAATGGGCAAATGCATGGCAGATGCAGTATAATATGGATAAATGTGAGGTTATCCACTTTGGTGGCAAAAACAGGAAGGCAGATTATTATCTGAATGGTGACAGATTAGGAAAAGGGGAAGTGCAATGAAACCTGGGTGTCATGGTACATCAGTCACTGAAGGTAGGCATGCAGGCACAACAGGCATTGAAGAAGGCAAATGGCATGCTTCATAGTGAGAGGATTTGAGTATAGGAGCAGGGAGATCTTACAGCAGTTGTACAGGGTCTTGGTGATACCACACCTTGAGTACTGTGTGCAGTTTTGGTCGCCTAATCGGAGGAAAGATGTGCTTGCTATTGATGGAGTACAGCAAAGGTTCACCTGACTAATTCTCAGGGTAGCAGGACTGACATATGAAGAAAGTCTGGATCGGCTAGGCTTATACTCACTGGAATTTAAAAGAATGTGAGGGGATCTCATAGAAACATATAAAATGATGATGGGACTGGACAGGTTAGATGCAGGAAGAATGTTCCCAATGTTGGGGAAGTCCAGAACCAGGGGTCACAGTCTAAGGATAAGGGGTAAGCCATATAGGACTGAGATGAGGAGAAAGGCAAGAGTGGGGTACTGAAGTTGCATGATCAGCCATGATCATATTGAATGGTGGTGCAGGCTCGAGGGACCAAATCGCTCACTCCTGCTCCTATTTCTTATGTTCTTACGTTCTTATGTTCTAAAATATCCCATAGCACTATTTCAAAAAAGAGCAAGGGAGTTATCCCCGGTGTCATGGCCAATATTTATCCATCAATCAACATAACAAAAAAACGATTATCTGGTCATTATCACATTGCTGTTTGAAAGAGCTTGCAGTCTGCAAATTGGCTGTCGTATTTCCTACATTATAACAATGACTACACTTCAAAAAGTACTTCATTGCCTGTAAAGCCCTTTGAGATGTATAGTGTTTGTGAAAAGCACTATATAAATCCAAGTCTTTCTTTCTTTCTGTCGATATGTTGTGACAGCAAATGATTATTTTCAGGGCTCCTCCTGCTCTGTCGCTGTAACTTTGGCAGAAGTTCGGTGAAAACCGCGATTACACGCTTAAACAGAGTTTCTGCCAAAGTTACAGCAGCAGAGTAGAAGAAGACCCAAGGAAAATCAGCACTTGCACTGATCTACCTAAAGTCAGTGGGGAAAAGGACCCGGGGAGTCCTTTAAAACTTTGCTGAAAGTGAATACATTTAGTTCATCCAGAATTGATTTTGGAATCTGTCGACTGAGCTTCTGAATTTGAAAAATGGATTTCCTGCCCCTCATAGACCTGAAAGTTCCAGGTCCGATTCCTGGTCTGTGCTGAGTTAATGGATCTCAGCTGGGGTCCCAGCAGGGGCCTTAACTTTGGCCTCAATGTACCTGGATTATGGAGGGATAAATCAACATATGTGGGCATTGAGTGATTGGGCCAAGATATGGCATGGCTGTGATGCACCTCATGTTTGAATAGCCTACAATATTCACTGTCTGGGCTCACATATGCAGTGCCATTTGGGTGTGGTACCAGAGGACAAATATGACCCAAAGATCAGCAATGTGGAATCAATGCTTTTAGAAGTGGAGAGGTGAGGTGGCAGGGAGGGAAATGAGAGAAAATAGTTAAAAAAAAGACTGAGGGGCCAAAATTACCCTGCTGTTTGCCTCCCGTTAACTCCTCCCAGGGGCACTAATTGGCCACACATCTGTTTTCGCCCGGGGGCGAGGAACGACAGAGCTACCGGCTCCTGCAAGATTGCGCGGGTGTTAGCGGAGGTGCAAATGCATTAGCCCTGCACCCCCGCTGGTAACGCCCCAGGCTGCCATGCCTCCTGTGATGACGTCATTGCCGTGCGCTGTGACCCTTTTTGCCCCACAGCGGCCCCTTTCTGCCCCATGGCTGAAATTGGCCAGCACCCCGTGTAGCCGCCGTGGGCGATGCAAGGGCCAGCTTCGCGGGTCGCGAACCGGGCTGGTCACCCATCACGGGGCGAAACTTAAAGGGGAGGTGCGCTGCGCGGCGTGCCGCCATCTTTTATTTCCCCCTCTTTCGCGCTCCTTTCGCGGGGTCCGTTTTCGGTGCTGGGCTGTGGCCACGGCACTCCTTAGCCCTGGTGGCCCAGTGTAGGCCTTCAAATGGCCTGCAGAGTTTGCAGCATCCCTCTCCTTTAAAGGAAAGGGAGGGGCGTTGAGTGGTCGTGGAGATGCCGAGCAGTGCTCCGCGATGCGCCCCAGTAGCGCCCCTAATCCCACCCCTAAAGGAAGTGGAGTGCGCGATATTGCGCTCCACTTCCTGTGAGGGGTGGCAACCGGAATCTCGCAGCCGGGACGGGAGTTCCATGCTGGGCGCAGGAAACTCGCCTCGCCTCGGTTATCGCCCCCAAATGGGACGTAACCAAATTTCGACCCCAGTTTCAAAAACTATCGTAGCAAGTTTAAATGCTTCCAACAATCTTACACTGATCAGAGATCTCATTGCGATAATAAATACCGCAAAGTAAGGAAAGAGTTAAAACAGAAAACATAACATTTAGGAGCGCCTCTAGCTTTTTTCCACCAATTTACATATATTTTACTGTTTTAATGCAGGCATTCAACTGCATCCACACTATTCAAAGCAGCAGAACTGTTACTGTAAGTGAAAAACACTATACTCTCTTTGGCAGCAAAAACCATCCCCATCTGACAGAATCATCTTTCAGAAAAGTAAATAGGTCAGGTCCCAAATAGCTCAGGGGTAGGTTCCTCGGCTGATCCATCTTTTGTGCTGAGTTATTTGACCTCAGTCGGGCCGACATTTGGAGTGTTACAACTAACTCGGCGTGGCTGGATGCAGAATGGACAAGTGGTCAGGGTACCTGCTGCTGATCGCTATCCCGTGACCTGAGCAGGGCTGCTCCCATTTTGCCCAGTCCAAAACTAAAAAAGGACTGGGACGTTTTTGTTAAAAAGGTCCAGCACATGCCCAAAGCAAGTCTAATCGCACACACATGAAAGAAAAACTGTGCACATAACGTGCCTTGCCATATCCTCGAGATCTTCCCAACTGCTTCACGACCAGTGAATTACTCTTTTTGTTGAAGTGCGGTATTGTTATGCGATCAGCTCATGAGATGAACGTGCTATTAAATCGGAATTAAAAAGCACAAAACGGTCAGGCAGCGTCTGTGGAAAGAGAAACAGAGTTACTGTTTCAGGTCGGTGACCCTTCATCGGAACTGTTAATCTGAAGGGTCATCGACCTGAAACGTTAGCTCTGTTTCTCTCCCCACAGATGCTGTCTGGCCCGCTGAGTGTTTTCAGCATTTTTCTGTTTTTATTTCCGATTTGCAGCATTCGCAGTATTTTGTTTTAGAGTTATTAAATCGAGATGGGTCACCGAAAGTGGAGCCTGCTCACTCGTGCATGCACACAGCCTTCTGTGAAATGCAGTGGTCAATAAGTGGATGTACAAGGGGTAATATTCTGACTTTGTACTGCTGCTGGGAAACATCACTCACTGGAAGCGCAGATGGAAAATTTAGTGGGGAGATTTTCGATTAATGTTCGAAAAATCACGGGTGGCGGGCGGGCACCTGAATTTCTGACACTTGTCGCTGGCAGGTAAGGATTTCCCCTCTCGCAGCGCAAACTTGTCTATACGGACCTTTATTTTTAAATGATAGCTTGTTCCTTTTGTTTGTGTCACGTAGACAAAATCCCCCAAAACTTCTCACGGTGCACAGAATGCTCTCTTTCTACCACCCCCACCACTCTCACCCTCACTGTTTCTCTAAATATAAATACACTCACAAAACCTTTTAAAAATGCCTTGACGTTCAGGATTAACTTCAGTTTTCTGTTAGTCCCACGAAGGATGCATTGCAAAATCTCTAGTGCCTGGGTTGTGTTGTGTAATGTTTCAATTCCGCAGGGTGTGGTAACATGTATAGCAATTGCCATGACTCCAGAGTTTTCACATTGCACTCAATCAAGCAGTAATGGAATGATACCTGCTGACTACAATGCCAGCCAAGCCAATTATTAATGGGTACATCTGACTATAATAAGCAAGCAAAGTCATTTTCACAGTTGTTAACTTTGCAAGATAAATACAGATGAGAAAGGACATCCATCTTTTCTCTGGCTCATCCAGTCAAAAAGATCCCATAGTTACCCTATCGCAGTATACAACTGTTTAAATGATCCCAGTGTTATTACCTCTAACAGTCAGCCTCACTGAGGTCAACTAATTCAGCACATAAAAAGAATCAGCCTTACTTCTGTTATTGGACCCCAAAACCCATTCAACATTTTCATCACTCTTTGTGTGAAACATTCCCTGACATCAGACCTGAATCTGCCTTTCTCTGGTTTCAACCTTATTCCCTCTTACCCCATTGTCACGATTTAGTTTCAAATGGTGTTCCAAATTTACTTTTTTTACTGTTTACTAAGTTATTTAAGATTTCTTAGTCATACCATCTCATGGTTTCTTCAGTCTTTCATCATAATTCTGATCTCTGACACAAGGAATCAGCATTATCACTATTCTCTCATCTGCCTCCAGCACGTAAACATCTCCCTGTGTTGAGGTGGATACAGTACTGGATACAGCACTCAAGGTGTGGTCTGGCCAGAGTGCTGTACAGCTTAAGCCTGGCTTCCTCCAGATGTTTGCCAATATAATTCAGCATTCAGGCTCGAGGGGCTAAATGGCCTACTCATTTCCCTTTGTTCCTATCCTATTTATTTGGGTGATTGCGGCTCCACACCGATTAGACAGATCACCCCTCTTAAGTTGTTTTTTGTTTAGTTCAGGTCATGGTAGAGAGACGGCTTCAGCTGCCTTCATTTACACAGCCGAAACCAGCTGCTCCATCCCAGCAGCAGAATCGCAGACCCATGAAAAATGGATTCAGCATCCATCTTTGGACAAAGGAGCTGCCCCTGGCATTGTAACTGCAGGGAGCCAATGCACGAATGCCAACTTTACTGACACCCTTAAATCTCTTTGAACTCTACCCATAGTTAATTCAACACCATTCATGACGTACATATTGGGATCATTTTTTTCTTCCTATGCTCAATTGAGCTACCATCAGTAGTCATAATTGAGGTTAGTCCAAATATTGCGGTCAAGGCACTCGAGGGGAGATTTTCAGGTTTGGGTGAAGTTCAATCCAGAATGATTACATTTTACTGCGAATCTAGCCAGAAGTACTTTCTATACAATTTTCATGGGTTAGCTGATTTCCATAGTTATTCACAAAGCAACTTTAGCCTTGTGCAGGCAGCTATCGTAATTGGTGAAGGAACCAGAAAATCACAGTGTAGATGAAATTCAAAGTGATGTGGCCATGTAAAGAGAAGTTCAATTTTTTATTACAATCTTTGGAAAGTTGTAAAGAGCATTTCCCCCCATCAGCAATCTTTGGCAAGGCTGAAGGGGAAGATACAGCCAATGTGGAGGAAAACAGCAAATGTAACACCCCTATTTAAAAAAGGAGGCAGACAGAAAGCAGGAAACTATAGACCGGTTAGCCTAACGTCTGTCATTAGGAAAATGCTGGAGCCGATTATTAAGGAAGCAGTAGCAGGACATTTAGAAAAGCATAATTCAATCAAGCAGATTCAGCATGGTTTTATGAAAGGGAAATCATTTTTGACAAATTTTCTGGAGTTATTTGAGGATGTAACAAGCAGGATGCAGAAGGGGGAACCAGTGGATGTGGTGTATTTGGATTTCCAGAAGGCATTTGCTAAGGTGCCACATAAAAGGTTACTGCACAAGATAAAAGTTCATAGGGTTGGGGGTAATATATTAGCATGGATTGAGGATTGGCTATATAACAGAAAACAGAGCGTCGGGATAAATAGGTCATTTTCCAGTTGGTAAACAGTAATTAGTGGGGTACCGCAGGGATCGGTGCTGGGGCCTCAACTATTTACAATCTACAGGCAACCCTCGATTATCCATACATGGATCTAACGGAGAACCCGCTGCAACCGCACTTTTAAAAACTCTCGCACATGTGAATACCAGCTGATGTAATGAGGGTTGTCACTTCGTCCCCAGTCAGGAACAGATGAAAAACAAAACATATACCGCAGTCGGTTCTGGTTACTTACAGGGAGGTTAAATCATTGTGGGGGGGGGTCCTTGGGATCGATGAAGTTCCGATACACATTATAGTGTCCCGTGTACAGCTGTACCGAGATGGACATTTCGCTGTTTTTCTAATCTCAGCGCTGGATAACAAGCTGATCCCAACTGCAACAAAAAGCAACGCAAAGCTCCTGTCCAAACTACTCATTTTTGGTCTTTAACGCATTCTTACACACGACCATTAAATCCACCCCACACACAGTCCTGCGCTGACCACTTTCTGCACCGTCCGCTGTTTGCACAAAAGCGCTGTCATCAGTGAGTAACTGCAGCCCTGGGTGCAAGGAATTATTTATTGAATGTTCCCACTCCAGAGAGTTTAAAATTATCCGCTTCCAACACAATAGGGTTCACCGTGTCTTTCTCTCCAAGTGAAAGACCGCGGATCAAATTTGGGACCCAAACATTCTCGCCAAGTACTGAACAGTCAAATTACAGGGGCATTTAAAAATAAGACATAACTAACACAGACGATATGAATCCATTGTCATGTATTTTATTACCTTCACGCTATGATAACACGAACTAAGTCTTCGTGGTTGGTTCTCGCACCATCAAATTTCAGCTCTGAGACGTGCACTCGTCCTAGCGGCAAAATTATTTACCCGGAATAGCCCGATCCCCGAGATACCCAGATAATCGAGAGTTGCTTGTATATTAATGACTTGGATGAAGGGACCGAGTGTAATGTAGCCAAATTCGCTGATGATACAAAGATGGGTGGGAAAGAAAATTGTGAGGAGGACATAAAAAAATCTGCAAAGGGATATAGACAGGCTGAGTGAATGGGCAAAAATTTGGCAGATGGAGTACAATGTGAGAAAATGTGAGGCTAGCCACTTTGGCAGAAATAAGAGAAAAGTAAATTATAATTTAAATGGAGAAAAATTGCAAAGTGCTGCAGTACAGAGGGTCCTTGTGCATGAAACACAAAATATTAATGTGCAGGTACAGCAAGTAATCAGAAAGGCAAATAGAATGTTGGCCTTTATTGCAAGGGGGATAGAGTATAAAAGCAGAGAAGTCCTGCTACAACTGTAGAGGGTATTGGTGAGGCCACACCTGGAGTACTGTGTGCAGTTTTGGTCTCGGTATTTAAGGAAGGATATATTTGCATTGGAGGCTGTTCAGAGAAGGTTCACTAGGTTGATTCTGAGGATGAGGAGGTTGATTTATGAAGATAGGTTGAGTAGGTTGGGACTATAATCATTGGAGTTCAGAAGAATGAGAGGGCTCGACAAGTTGGATGCAGAGAGGATATTTCCACTCATAGGGGAAACTAAAATTTGGGGGCATAGTCTCAGAGCAAGGGGCCGCTCATTAAAAACTGAGATGAGGAGGAATTTCTTCTCTCAGAGAGTAGTAAATGTGTGGAAATCTCTTCCCCAGAGAGCTGTAGAGGCTGGGTCATTGAATATATTTAAAGCGGGGATAGATAGATTTTTGAGCGATAAGGGAGTAAAGGGTTATGGGAGCGGGCAGGGAAGTGGAACTGAGTCCATGATCAGATCAGCCATGATCTTATTAATTGACGGAGCAGGCTTGAGTGGTCAAATGGCCGACTCTTGCTCCTAGTTCTTATGTTCTTATTGTAGGATTTGGCCGATGCCAACATCAGTGTGTGAATGGGCTGGAAAGATTTTTGTACTTTTGGGGGGCAAGTTTCGGGCTGCCTTCAGAACGGCGCACCTCGAGAGGCACGCCTGTTTGGTGGGATAAAAAGTGTGCCTAATACTTGTGGAAGGATTCTCCGCTCCGAATCGGGCACGTTCCAGGTCGGCGCAGCGTGGAACCATCTGTGGGGGGGCGGGGCCAAAGCGTGGTGCCTATTATCTGCCGGCAAGGGGGCGGGGCTAGCTCACAGAAGCAGGTGTCGTGCCGGCAGCCCTACGCTGGAGCGTGCGTGCATGCGCAGTGTGATACAAACATTGGCACTAGGCTATTTTTAAAGGTAAATCAGGAAAAGTGCTGCTTTGTTTTATGGAGCTGTGGAAAGGCTTGTGAGTGAATTTTGGTGATTTTTTGTGCCTGAAGGTGTGCTTTTAGCAGCACTGTTGAAGAAATTACCTACTGAAATCAGTGAATGCTGCTTTTTGCTGCTAAGCTTCCAGAACAAGTGCTGCATAGGTGCGTGCAAAATAAGGACTGTGTGTTTTGAAAAATCAGAGTGTCAATTGAATACAGCAATGGAACAACGTCCACCAAGAACAAATCATTTCTTGCATGAGGAAGTGGAGACATTAGTTAACGTCATTGAGCGGAGATGGCAGGAGCTGGATACCAGCAACTGAGGTCACACAAAAGTGCCACCTAAAGAAATGAAGAAATGCTGGAACCAAGCTGCAGAAGATTACTGCACAGTGGTGCATACCAGGAGATCTGGAAGCCAGTGTAAAAAGAAATGGCACAACCTTGGTCAAGTAGTTAGTGTAAGTAATATTTTCATTTTTGAATGGAATCGTAATTATAAATGTGACTATCTGTATATGTCCCACCCTGCACTCTGTAAAAAGTATCTTTGCAGAAGAAATTGGCCCACAACAAAAGGGAAAGAACTCGAACCGGAGGAGGCGTGCCCAATCTGCATCCCCTGATAACCTTGGAACAGAAGGTAGCTGATATGAGGAGTCGTACATGGAGAAAAGCAATCAGTACAGCACAAGCTGGGCCCGCATGCGAGGGAAAGGGTAAGTCCTGAAAATGCATCGTGGCCCTTCAAATCAACCTGCTGCCTGGCCTGCTATGCGTGAGAGTACTCATGCTACCCATCCTGCCCCCTCCTCTGCTGCTAAACATTTGACTGTTCTGATTTATTTTGCAGAAGATTATGATGCCAATCCTGAAGATCCAGAAGAAGAACCAGAAGAACCAGATGCGGACGATCCAGACCAAGGTTGGCTGCAGGCGTTGACTGAAATGTCTTCAGGGGAGGCCTTCCAACTTAATATTTATGAGCCCACATTAGCGGACATCAGTGTTTCAACCCCTTGCATAGGTTCTGGGTCCACCTTCCATGGTTTCACAGATTCCGACGTTGCAGGTCCCAGTGGTGCTGCTAGTGTAATGCAGCAGTTTACACCCACTGCCCCACCGTCCCAGCCCGCGGCTCCCACTGGAGTGGAGCCGGATGCAAGACCCAGGGTTCCACCATCCCACCCCACGGCTCCCAGTGGAGTGGTGCCACAAGGCAGACCAGGTAGAGGAGGAGGAGATTGGAAACACGCTCTCCTGACATGCAGCGTGCAACAGATGAGGCTCAGGTTGTGGCATTGGGTGTGGAGACCAATGAGCTTACCCGATCACTCGTGGGCAGCGTCAGTGCAGTGGGTGAAGAGATGATGGTACTGACGGGAGGAATTGCAGTAATGACACGGGAAATGAGGGAGGGAATGTCCGAGGGAGTGCAATCGATGGCACAGGCCGTCAGGGACGGCATGCAAACATAGAAACATAGAAAATAGGAGCAGGAGTAGGCCATTCGGCCCTTCGAGCCTGCACCACCATTCAATAAGATCATGGCTGATCATTCCCTCAGTACCCCTTTCCTGCTTTCTCTCCATACCCCTTGATCCCTTTAGCCGTAAGGATCATATCTAACTCCATTTTGAATATGGGGAGGGCAGCAGCAGCCAAGTTCATGGCACCGTGGCTGGCTCTGCTGCACAGGAGGGCAAGAAAAAGAGTGGGAGAGCGATAGTGATAGGGGATTCAATTGTGAGGGGAATAGATAGGCGTTTCTGCGGCCGCAACCGAGACTCCAGGATGGTATGTTGCCTCCCTGGTGCAAGGGTCAAGGATGTCTCGGAGCGGGTGCAGGACATTCTGAAATGGGAGGGAGAACAGCCAGTTGTCGTGGTGCACGTTGGTACCAACGACATAGGCAAAAAAAGGGATGAGGTCCTACGAAACGAATTTAAGGAGCTAGGAGCTAAATTAAAAAGTAGGACCTCAAAAGTAGTAATCTCGGGATTGCTACCAGTGCCACGTGATAGTCAGAGTAGGAATCGCAGGATAGCGCAGATGAATACGTGGCTTGAGCAGTGGTGCAGCAGGGAGGGATTCAAATTCCTGGGGCATTGGGACCGGTTCTGGGGGAGGTGGGACCAGTACAAACCGGACGGTCTGCACCTGGGCAGGACTGGAACCAATGTCCTAGGGGGAGTGTTTGCTAGTGCTGTTGGGGAGGATTTAAACTAATATGGCAGGGGGATGGGAACCAATGCAGGGAGACAGAGGGAAACAAAAAGGAGACAAAAGCAAAAGACAGAAAGGAGATGAGGAAAAGTGGAGGGCAGAGAAACCCAAGGCAAAGAACAAAAAGGGCCACTGTACAGCAAAATTCTAAAAGGACAAAGGGTGTTAATAAAACAAGCCTGAAGGCTTTGTGTCTTAATGCAAGGAGTATCCGCAATAAGGTGGATGAATTAATTGTGCAAATAGATGTTAACAAATATGATGTAATTGGGATTACGGAGACGTGGCTCCAGGATGATCAGGGCTGGGAACTCAACATTCAGGGGTATTCAACATTCAGGAAGGATAGAATAAAAGGAAAAGGAGGTGGGGTAGCATTGCTGGTTAAAGAGGAGATTAATGCAATAGTTAGGAAAGACATTAGCTTGGATGATGTGGAATCTATATGGGTAGAGCTGCAGAACACCAAAGGGCAAAAAACGTTAGTAGGAGTTGTGTACAGACCTCCAAACAGTAATAGGGATGTTGGGGAGGGCATCAAACAGGAAATTAGGGGTGCATGCAATAAAGGTGTAGCAGTTATAATGGGTGACTTTAATATGCACATAGATTGGGCTAGCCAAACTGGAAGCAATACGGTGGAGGAGGATTTCCTGGAGTGCATAAGGGATGGTTTTCTAGACCAATATGTTGAGGAACCAACTAGGGGGGAGGCCATCTTAGACTGGGTGTTGTGTAATGAGAGAGGATTAATTAGCAATCTCATTGTGAGAGGCCCCTTGGGGAAGAGTGACCATAATATGGTGGAATTCTGCATTAGGATGGAGAATGAAACAGTAATTTCAGAGACCATGGTCCAGAACTTAAAGAAGGGTAACTTTGAAGGTATGAGGCGTGAATTGGCTAGGATAGATTGGCGAATGATACTTAGGGGGTTGACTGTGGATGGGCAATGGCAGACATTTAGAGACCGCATGGATGAAGTACAACAATTGTACATTCCTGTCTGGCGTAAAAATAAAAACGGGAAGGTGGCTCAACCGTGGCTATCTAGGGAAATCAGGGATAGTATTAAAGCCAAGGAAGTGGCATACAAATTGGCCAGAAATAGCAGCGAACCTGGGGACTGGGAGAAATTTAGAACTCAGCAGAGGAGGACAAAGGGTTTGATTAGGACAGGGAAAATGGAGTACGAGAAGAAGCTTGCAGTGAACATTAAGGCGGATTGCAAAAGTTTCTATAGGTATGTAAAGAGAAAAAGGTTGGTGAAGACAAACGTAGGTCCCCTGCAGTCAGAATCAGGGGAAGTCATAACGGGGAACAAAGAAATGGCGGACCAATTGAACAAGTACTTTGGTTCGGTATTCACTAAGGAGGATACAAACAACCTTCCAGATATAAAAGGGGTCAGAGGGTCTAGTAAGGAAGGGGAACTGAGGGAAATCTTTATTAGTCGGGAAATTGTGTTGGGGAAATTGATGGGATTGAAGGCCGATAAATCCCCAGGGCCTGATGGACTGCATCCTAGAGTACTTAAGGAGGTGGCCTTGGAAATAGCGGATGCATTGACAGTCATTTTCCAACATTCCATTGACTCTGGATCAGTTCCTATGGAGTGGAGGGTAGCCAATGTAACCCCACTTTTTAAAAAAGGAGGGAGAGAGAAAACAGGGAATTATAGACCGGTCAGCCTGACCTCAGTAGTGGGTAAAATGATGGAATCAATTATTAAGGATGTCATAGCAGTGCATCTGGAAAATGGTGACATGATAGGTCCAAGTCAGCATGGATTTGTGAAAGGGAAATCATGCTTGACAAATCTTCTGGAATTTTTTGAGGATGTTTCCAGTAAAGTGGACAAAGGAGAACCAGTTGATGTGGTATATTTGGACTTTCAGAAGGCTTTCGACAAGGTCCCACACAAGAGATTAATGTGCAAAGTTAAAGCACATGGGATTGGGGGTAGTGTGCTGACGTGGATTGAGAACTGGTTGTCAGACAGGAAGCAAAGAGTAGGAGTAAACGGGTACTTTTCAGAATGGCAGGCAGTGACTAGTGGAGTGCCGCAAGGTTCTGTGCTGGGGCCCCAGCTGTTTACATTGTACATTAATGATTTAGACGAGGGGATTAAATGCAGTGTCTCCAAATTTGCGGATGATACTAAGTTGGGTGGCAGTGTGAGCTGCGAGGAGGATGCTATTAGGCTGCAGAGTGACTTGGATAGGTTAGGTGAGTGGGCAAATGCATGGCAGATGAAGTATAATGTGGATAAATGTGAGGTTATCCACTTTGGTGGTAAAAACAGAGAGACAGACTATTATCTGAATGGTGACAGATTAGGAAAAGGGAAGGTGCAACGAGACCTGGGTGTCATGGTACATCAGTCATTGAAGGTTGGCATGCAGGTACAGCAGGCGGTTAAGAAAGCAAATGGCATGTTGGCCTTCATAGCGAGGGGATTTGAATACAGGGGCAGGGAGGTGTTGCTACAGTTGTACAGGGCCTTGGTGAGGCCACACCTGGAGTATTGTGTACAGTTTTGGTCTCCTAACTTGAGGAAGGACATTCTTGCTATTGAGGGAGTGCAGCGAAGGTTCACCAGACGGATTCCCGGGATGGCGGGACTGACCTATCAAGAAAGATTGGATCAACTGGGCTTGTATTCACTGGAGTTCAGAAGAATGAGAGGGGACCTCATAGAAACGTTTAAAATTCTGACGGGTTTAGACAGGTTAGATGCAGAAAGAATGTTCCCAATGTTGGGGAAGTCCAGAACCAGGGGTCACAGTCTGAGGATAAGGGGTAAGCCATTTAGGACCGAGATGAGGAGAAACTTCTTCACCCAGAGAGTGGTGAACCTGTGGAATTCTCTACCACAGAAAGTAGTTGAGGCCAATTCACTAAATATATTCAAAAGGGAGTTAGATGAAGTCCTTACTACTCGGGGGATCAAAGGTTATGGCGAGAAAGCAGGAAGGGGGTACTGAAGTTTCATGTTCAGCCATGAACTCATTGAATGGCGGTGCAGGCTAGAAGGGCTGAATGGCCTGCTCCTGCACCTATTTTCTATATTTCTATGTTTCTATATCCAATGAACTGGCATCAACAACTCTCTGCGGTAGGGAATTCCACAGGTTAACAACTCCCTGAGTGAAGAGGTTTCTCCTCATCTCAGTCCTAAATGGCTTACCCCTTATCCTAAGACTGTGTCCCTTGGTTCTGGGCTTCCCCAACATCAGGAACATTCTTCCTGCATCTAACCTGTCCAGTCCCGTCAGAATCTTATACGTTTCTATGAGATCCCCCCTCATCCTCCTAAAATCTAGTGTATAAAGGCCCAGTTGATCCAGTCTCTCCTCTTATGTCAGTCCAGCCATCACTGAAATCAGTCTGGTGAACCTTCGCTGCACTCTCTCAACAGCAAATACGTCCTTCCTCAGATTAGGAGACCAAAATTGAACACAATATTCCAGGTGAGGTCTCACCAAGGCCCTGTACAACTGCAGTAAGACCTCCCTGCTCCGATATTCAAATCCCCTAGCTATGAAGGCCAACATACCATTTGCCTTCTTCAGTGCCTGCTGTACCCGCATGCCAACTTTCAATGACTGATGAACCATGACACCCAGGTCTCCTTTTCCTAATCTGCCGCAATTCAGATAATATTCTGTCTTTGCGTTTTTGCCACCAAAGTGGATAATCTCACATTTATCCACATTATACTGCATCTGCCATGCATTTGCCCACTCACCTAACCTGTCCAAGTCACCCTGCAGACTCTTAGCGTCCTCCTCACAGCTCACACCACCACCCAGTTTAGTGTCATCTGAAAACTTGGAGATATTACACTCAATTCCTTCATCTAAATCGTTAATATATATAGTAAAGAGCTGGGGTCCCAGCACTGAGCCCTGCGGCACTCCACTAGTCACTGCCTGCCATTCTGAAAAGGACCTGTTTATCCCGATTTCTGCGTCCTGTCTTCCAGTTTTCAATCCACATCAGTACATTACCCCCAATACCATGTGCTTTGATTTTGCACACCAATCTCTTGTATGGGACCTTGTCAAAAGCCTTTTGAAAGTCCAAATACACCACATCCACTGGTTCTCCCTTGTCCACTCTGCTAGTTACATCCTCAAAAAATTCCAGAAGATTTGTCAAGCATGCTTTCCCCTTCATAAATCCACGCTGACTTGGACCGATCCTGTCACTGCTTTCCAAATGCGCTGCTATTTCATCTTTAATAATTGATTCCAACATTTTCCCCACTACTGATGTCAGGCTAAACGGTCTATAATTCCCCGTTTTCTCTCTCCCTCCTTTTTTAAACAGTGGTGTTACATTAGCTACCCTCCAGTCCATAGGAACTGATCCAGAGTCGATAGAATGTTGGAAAATGATCCCTAAGTACTCTGGGATGCAGACTATCAGACCCCAGGAATTTATCGGCCTTCAATCCCATCAATTTCCCTAACACAATTTCCTGACTAATAAGGATATCCTTCAGTTCCTCCTTCTCACTAGACCCTCGGTCCCCTAGTACTTCCGGAAGGTTATTTGTGTCTTCCTTCGTGACAGAACCAAAGTATTTGTTCAATTGGTCTGCTATTTCTTTGTTCCCCATTATAAATTCACCTGAATCCAACTTCAAACATTTGTCTTCACTAATCTTTTTCTCTTCACATATTTATAGAAGCTTTTGCAGTCAGTTTTTATTTTCCCGGCAAGCTTCCTCTCGTATTCTATTTTCCCCCTCTTAATTAAACCCTTCGTCTTCCTCTGCTGAATTCTAAATTTCTCCCAGTCCTCAGGTTTGCTGCTTTTTCTGGCCAATTTATATGCCTCTTCCTTGGATTTAACACTATCCTTAATTTCCCTTATTAGCCATGGATGAGCCACCTTCCCCGTTTTACTTTTACTCCAGACAGGGATGTACAGTTGTTGAAGTTCATCCATGTGATCTTTAAATGTTTGCCATTGCCTATCCACCGTCAACCCTTTAAGTATCATTTGCCAGTCTATTCTAGCCAGTTCATGTCTCATACCGTCGAAGTTACCTTTTCTTTAAGTTCAGGACCCGAGTTTCCTAATTAACTTTGTCTCTCCATCTTAATAAAGAATTCTATCATATTATGGTCACTCTTCCCCAAGGACAATAAGATTGCTAATTAGTCCCTTCTCATTACACATCACCCAGTCTAGGATGGCCAGCTCTCTAATTGGTTCCTCGACATATTGGTCTCGAAAACCATCCCTAATACACTCCAGGAAATCCTCCTCGACTGCATTGCTACCAGTTTGGTTAGCCCAATCAATATGTAGATTAAAGTCGCCCATGATAACTGCTGTACCTTTATTGCACACATCCCTTATTTCTTGTTTGATGCTGTCCCAACCTCTCTACTACTGTTTGGTGGTCTGTACACAACTCCCACTAGCGTTTTCTGCCCTTTGCTATTCCACAGCTGCACCCATACCGATTCCACATCATCCAAGCTAATGTCCCTCCTTACTATTGCATTAATATCCTCTTTAACCAGCAATGCCACCCCGCCTCCTTTTCCTTTCTGTCTATCCTTCCTAAATGTTGAATACTCCTGGATGTTGAGTTCCCAGCCTTGGTCACCCTGGAGCCATGTCTCCGTGATGCCAATTACATCATATTCGTTAACTGCTATCTGCGCAGTTAATTCGTCCACCTTATTCCGAATACTCCTCGCATTGAGGCACAGAGCCTTCAGGCTTGTCTTTTTAACACACTTTGCCCCTTTAGAATTTTGCTGTAATGTGGCCCTTTTTGTTTTTTGCCTTGGGTTTCTCTGCCCTCCACTTTTACTATTCTCCTTTCTATCTTTTGCTTCTGAGTTCATTTTATTTCCGTCTGTCTCCCTGCATAGGTTCCCATCCCCCTGCCATATTAGTTTAACTCCTCCCTAACAACACTGACAAACACTCCCCCTCGGACATTGGTTCCAGTCCTGCCCAGGTGCAGACCATCCAGTTTGTACTGGTCCCACCTTCCCCAGAACCGGTTCCAATGTCCCAGGAATTTGAATCCCTCCCTTCTGCACCACTCCTCAAGCCACGTATTCATCTGAGCTATCCTGCGATTCATACTCTGACTAGATTGTAGCACTGGTAGCAATCCTGAGATTACTACTTTTGCGGTCCTACTTTTTAATTTAGCTCCTAGGTCCCTAAGTTCGTCTCTTAGGACCTCATCCCGTTTTTTACCTATATCGTTGGTACCTAGATGCACCACGACAACTGGCTGTTCACCCTCCCTTTTCAGAATGTCCTGCACCTGCTCCGAGACATCTTTGACCCTTGCACCAGGGAGGCAACATGCCATCTTGGAGTCTCGGTTGCGGCCGCAGAAACGCCTATCTATTCCCCTTACAATCGAATCCCCTATCACTATAGCTCTCCACTCTTTTTCCTTCCCCTCCTGTGCAGCAGAGCCACCCCCAGTGCCTTGAGCTTGGCTGCTGCTGCCCTCCCCTGATGTGTCACCCCCTCAACGGTACCCAAAGCGGTGTATCTGTTTTGCAGGGGGATGACCGCAGGGGACCTCTGCACTACCTTCCTTGCACTGCTCTTCCTGTTGGTCACCCATTCCCTATCTGCCTGTGTACCCTTTACCTGCGGTAAGACCAACTCGCTAAACGTGTTATTCACGACATCCTCAGCATCGCGCGTGCTCTAGAGTGAATCCACCCGCAGCTTCAGTGCCGCAATGTTGGGCAGGCTCTGTGCAAGACATGCAATCATTTAAAGAACAAATACAATTTGATACAAATCAGTTATCAGATGTTTAAAATATATTTGCGCTGTCGGCACAGTGGTGCATATAGAGTGGCCAGTGATTCCTCCTGCAGCAAGCTGGACCATCAAAGACAAAGCATCTGGGCAGGCACTTCCCGCGCACGTAGTCCCTGACTTCCCACATATTACAGGAGGAGCATAACATGTGTCCGAGCTCTCCTGTCATGACTTAACCCTTAGATTAACTTAATTTATCAACAACAATGCTAAAGGTTACTTACTGATAAAGAAAATAAAAATAAAAACTGCTCACCAATTACCAGCCAATCACTTACCCCCTTCGCTGTGAGGTCAACTTTCCATTTCTTTCCACTACTTTTTTGCCTTCTCTACCTGCTGTAGCTGCACCAGCTGGGCCTTTATAGGCCGCTAGCCTCCTCGACGTCCCGCTGCTCCTGTGAACTCTCGCTTGTGGTGGCACAGGCCATCAGGGAGGGCCTGGGTGAGGTAGCTGCTGCAATAAGGGCACACAGCCCCGCCAATCAAATGACACCCCCATGAAGAAGTGAACATTCACCGAGATGTGGATGAGACATGATTGCAGCCTTTCTTTGCTGCTTTTGTTCTTGTTCTTGATGTAACTGTAGTAACGTTTTTTCAAATTGAAATTGTTTTGTAAGTTTTGCAACTTTACAACTTATAAGTGATCTTAGGGTTTTTAGTGTAAATGCTCTCACATTTTGTAACTTGTTTAATTTTGCACCTAAAAAGTGATCTTGAAGCTTAAATGATCTTAAAAGTGTAAGATTTTTCACATTGAAATTGATTTGTAACTTTTGTAACTTTACAAGTTTATAAGTGATCTCAAAGTTTTTAAGTGATATTAAAGAGTCATTAAAAAGTAAAGTTTGATACAACAAATATTTTATTACATGAACGATAAAATTCAATAAAATATTTTTTCATTAAAACTGAATCATGTTCCATTAACACAACACAACATAGGAACAACTCCAAAAAATAAACATGTCCATGTGGAACACTTGTCGCAGAGCTCTCAGGCATCAGTAATTGAAGCGTTCACGGATGAGCTGCTGGCGCAGGGCTCGAGCAATCGGTAAAGGAGCACGATGGACGGCCCTCCTCCGACCTCGTGCTCCGGCATCAGGCACTTGCATGCTTTCCTGATCATCGTCATCATCCTCATCCTGCTCTTCCAAATTACTATCATCAGGCACTGGCCCCTCATGTGGGTCTTCTGGTTCCACTACCAGCTCCTGCTGCCTCATGATGGCTAAGTTATGCAGCATGCAGCACACAACAGTGAAGTGACCGTCAATCTGAGGAGAGTATTGCAAGTGGCCTCCGGAATGATCCAGACATTGGAAATGCTGCTTCAAGATGCCAATGGTCCTCTCTATGATGCCGCGTGTCGTAATGTGTGCCATGTTGTATTGATGGTCAGCTTCCGTCCGTGTTATGCGTAGGGGCGTCATGAGCCAGGTGGCGAGGCCGTATCCTTTGTCTCCCAGTAGCCAGCTCTGCCCTTCTGGCTGCTGCTCAAACATGCCAGATATAACGCTGTCACATAGAATGAACGCATCATGGGTGCTGCACATCGACTGACATGATGCGCTGCTTGTCATCACACACGAGCTGCACATTGATGGAGTGGAAACCTTTTCTATTCCTGTACTGCTGGGAATCCTCCACAGGTGCTCGCAAGGCTATTTGGGTACAATCAATGCAGCCCTGTACCTTTGGGAAGCCAGCAATCCTGAAGAAGCCCACAGCCCTGTCATACATTGCTTGGCCAGTCATTGGGAACTTGATGAAGTCATTCCTCCGCGCATACAGTGCAGCCGTGACCTGGTAAACACAAGCATGTAATGCACATTGAGAGATGGCGCACACATCTCCAGTTGTAGCTAGAAACGATCCCGAGGCATAGAAAGAAAGTGCAGCTGTTACCTTCACTTCAACAGACAAGGCAGTCGGTGTTCTGCTTCTGGGCTGTAAATCTGCTCTCAGCATATCACAGATCTCAACGACAACTTCTCTGCGGAAACGCAGCCTTTTGACACAATCAGCCTCGCTCATGTCCAGGTACGAGCGCCCGGCTCGATATTGCCGACGTGGGTACGGTCTCCTGCCCATCAGCCTACGGGCTATGACGTTCCTGGTGCAGTGAGCTCCAATCAATTCTCTCCTATGCAGTGAATTGATGGAGAACCATTGCATAATCCGTGGTGTTGATAATGCAGCACCCATACTTGGTTACAAATTAAACTTTTAAACTTGCTGGCTGGCTGGCTCTCCCTCCCGCTGCTTTGTACGCCTCCCCTATCCCCTGGCCGAACGGCCTGAATCTTCGCAGCTCGAAGGCTGCTGCCGCCATCGCTGTGTGTGGGTGGACTGACGCCTCCCGCCCCTGTCCCCTGGCCGAACGGCCTGAATCTTCGCAGCTCGAAGGCTGCTGCCGCCATCGCTGTGTGTAGGTGGACTGACGCCTCCCGCCCCTGTCCCCTGGCCGAAAGACCTGAATCTTCGCAGCTCGGAGGCTGCTGCTGCTGCTGCTTCAGACAGGTAGGAAAATTCAATGTATTTTTATTTGCTTTATTTATCATTTATTATTCAGGATAGCTCTTTATTTATAGAAGTGAAAATTCCATAACTTCCCTTCCCCTCCCTATATCTCGTTCCCTGCGCCTAATTCCTAAAGTGTAGGCAAGGTTTTTCTGAGCGTACAAAAATCTACACTTACTCCATTCTAAGTTCGTTTGAAGTAAGTTTTCGCTGCCTCAACTTGCAAAACAGGCCTAAGTGGCTGGACACGCCCCATTTTGAAAAAAAAACTATTCTACAATGAAACTATTCTAACTCACTGGAACTGGAGCAAACTAAATGCCGAGAATTGCAATTTCTAAAATGCTCCATTCTAAACTAGTTGCTGCAAAAGAATAGGAGCAACTCAGGCCGAAACTTGCGCCCTTAAAATGGATCTGTACCCTTTTAAAATGGGGACGCACATGGGCTGCGTTTCAAAATGGAGTTTGGACTTTTGGACTTTAAAAGGACTGATTTTTGGTTTCTGTGAAATAGAGCAGGAGCTGTCTGTCTTGGGTTGCCATGGGACCAGTCTCAACGCTGATGTCATGAAAGGCAGGGGCCTTTTCATTTCGAACTTTATGTGATTTGTGGAAAAACACCTTTTGTCCATGGAGTCGAGATGTCTGGATGGACAATGAGGTTTGCAGGCCAAAAGAAACACTTCTAGACTCTTTCACTGAAGGAGCGGTCAAGAACTCAACAAACAGTTAGCACGTCGAGAACTGCTCATCTACAGAAATGGCCTACCATTGTTTTCATCAAGTTGACCAATCCAGGACAGAGACGTCACCAGGAAGACCAACTAGCGTCTCTGCGACCATGGGAACCTGTTTTGTGTATTATACGGATTATAAATATGCTGAACTTTGGGGATTCAGGGCTTACTTTTCTCTACCATCTGGAATGGGGTTCCCCGCGTGGCTACGCGTCCGTCAGCTCTCCAGGAATGCCCGAAGTGAGTGCCTCGCCGTACTGCCTGAACATAAATCTCTCGGCCTCATTGCATGCCTGTTAGGCACAGTTTTGTCTTTAGAGTTGAACGGACCTGGGACCGAGTGAATCAACAACAAGGGCTGGTAATTATATCCAGCATACACCTCTGGAAATCCCCAAGACTGCCAGTGTGTTTGGCTGCTGAGGAACTGCAAGTGTCCAAGACTCAGGCTAACACGTGTGCGTGTGAAGAGGCTTCCAAGTGTGGGTTCTGACCAAACCGGGAGAGGGGTTTAGTTGGAAGGGTTTCCATTATCTAGGCTTAGATTCTGGGAAAGGGGTTGGTTCGGCATAACCAATAGAGTGGGTATTTAGTCTAAGGTTTTAAGCTAGTGTCCACAGTCTCCTACTCTTTAAGATGTAAGCGAGAGGAGTAGGGGTTGTCGTTTTGTGAGTGTAATAACAGGAATCGATCTTTGACCAACCTGAACCGTTCCGTTTTGTCTGAGTCAATTATAATCTATCCAGAGTAACTCCTTGGGTTCGAACTTGGGGGTTGTGGGGCTTGTGGTTCGCGGTATAATTCGGAAGACCAACCGGGTGGTATCCACTCACGACCAGGTTACACAGTAATCCCGCTGGGGATGCTGTGCATCGAGCATAGGAGAAGACCTATCTGACATTGGTCTCTCTCTCTCTGTGGGATTACCTGTTAATCGATGGGCTAGGCAGGAACTACTGGCAAAGGTTCCTGTCGTCCAAAAGGAAACAACCCGAACCGGGGAGTTTTAAAGCACGGGTCGACTCAAGGGAGGGTCATAGAGACACGGGGCACACAAAACACCCTACATTATGTTCTAAAGTCTGGGAGCAAGTGATTGGACAATCTACTAGAGTGGGAGGTTGGTAGATTTTAACCCTACCCACTCAATGGAAACCAGGTGGATAGGCAATTAACAGACCCTGGGTTGCATACCTGGCAGAAAGCGACCCAAATTCCACTAATTTTAAATAAGGCTTCTGGACAGGCTGTTAAACTGTTCGCCCAAAACCGGTGGAGTTCTATTATAAAGCTAGCTGTGTGTTCTCTTAAATGAGATTCTCTTCCAAAACAGCATCTAGCAAATGTGGGTGTCTGTTTTATATGGGTGAATTGATGAAACTGCATTTTTGGCTTAATCACCAGGAAACGGCATGGGCATTGTTAGAATTTTAACAACATAATAAAATTGAGCTTCCTCCTGTTTTTGAGTTTTGTGCATACCAAAATTCAGGTGTATAACCTCCACAATTTTCAATCCATTAATTTTAATTGCTGTTGATGGAAACTTATCCCCAAATATCTGTATCGAGAATTTAAAACAGAGATGAGGAGAAATTTATTCTCTCAGAAGGATGTTAATCTGTGAAATTCGCTGCCTCAGAGAGCTGTGGAAGCTGGGACATTGAATACATTTAAGACAGAAATAGATAGTTTCTTAAACGATAAAGGGATAAGAGAGCTGGCAGGGAAGTGAACCTGAGTCCATGATCAGATCAGCCATGATCTTATTAAATGGCTCGAGTGGCCATATGGCCTACTCCTGCTCCTATTTCTTATGTTCTTAATAGCTTATTTCTTGGATGTGGGCTATTGTGTTCCTAACACAGATGAGGCTGCACACAGCGAGGTTAAAGTAACAGTGACCTCAGTCTTTAATAAGACATTCCAGAGTGAGGAACAGGCCTTAGGGACCAGCTTATATACAGTGCTCCCAAGGGATGCTGGGATCACTCCCCGCCAAAGTCAAAGTGAAAACTATTTACAAGGTGAGGCGGTCGCGAGCTTTTCTTTCCCTGATGGACCGCCTCGGTACAAATGTCTGTTCTGGTGTGTTGGCTGTGCCCTCGCTGGGCTGGCGTGTTGTTGGCCCTGCAGGGCTGCTGGGTGAGCCTGGCCTTGCTGGGCTGTTGAGCGTGATGGGTTCGATTTCCTGGTCCGGCGTGGTGCCGTTGATCCTTTGGATGTGTGTTGTGGGCTCGAAAAAGGTGGTGTCTGCTGTGGGTTGTTCAGGGCAGTCTGTGAACCGCAGCCTCGTTTGGTCCAGGTGCTTTCTGCAAATTTGTCCATTGTCTCGTTTGACTACAAACACCCTATTCCCTTCTTTAGCTATCACCGTGCCCGCGATCCACTTGGGACCATGTCCATAGTTTAGCACATACACAGGGTCATTCAGATCAATTTCCCGTGACACAGTGGTGCGACCATCGTTTACATTTTGTTGCTGCCGCCTACTCTCTACCTGATCATGCAGGTTGGGGTGAACCAGCGAGAGTCTGGTTTTAAGTGTCCTTTTCATGAGTAGCTCAGCCGGGGGCACCCCTGTGAGTGAGTGGGGTCTCGTGTGGTAGCTGAGCAGTACTCAAGACAGACGGATTTGAAGTGAGCCTTCTGTGACTCGTTTAAGGCTCTGTTTGATGGTTTGTACTGCCCGCTCTGCCTGCCTATTGCAGGCTGGTTTAAATGGGGCCAAGGTGACATGTTTGATCCCATTGCGGGTCATGAATTCTTTAAATTTGGCACTGGTGAAACATGGCCCGTTGTCACTGGCCAGTACGTCAGGCAGGCCGTGGATGACAAACATGGCCCTCAGGCTTTCAATGGTGGCGGTGGCGGTGCTTCCCGACATTATTTCACATTCAATCCATTTTGAAAAAGCATCCACCACCACCAGGAACATTTTACCGAGAAACAGGCCCGCATAGTCGACATAGATCCTCGACCATGGGCTGGAGGGCCAGGACCACAAACTTAGTGGTGCCTCTCTGGGTGCGTTGCTCAACTGAGCACATACACTGCATTTCCGTACACAGGACTCGAAGTCAGAGTCGATACCGGGCCACCACACGTGGGATCTGGCTATCACTTTCACCATTACGAAACCCGGGTGTGTGCTATGGAGATCCGAGATGAACGTCTCCCTGCCCTTTTTTGGTAGCACTACGCGGTTACCCCACAACAGGCAGTCTGCCTGAATGGACAGCTCGTCCTTTCATCGCTGGAACGGCTTGATTGGCTCTTGCATTTCAGTGGGGATGCTGGCCCAGCTCCCATGCAGTACACAGTTTTTTACTAGGGACAGCAGAGGATCTTGGCTGGTCCAAGTCCTAATCTGATGGGCCGTGACAAGTGATTTATCATTTTCAAATGCTTCCATGACCATCAACAAGTCTGTGGGCTGCACCACCATCAACAAGTTTGCAGGCTGCGCCATTTCCACCCACGTGGTGGGCAATGGTAGCCGACTGAGAGCATCCGCACAGTTCTCGGTGCCTGGCTTGTGGCGAATGGTATAGTTATACGTTGATAGCGCGAGTGCCCACCTTTGTATGCGGGCTGAGGCATTAGTATTTATCCCCTTGTTTTCAGCGAACAGGGATGTGAGGGGCTTGTGATCGGTTTCCAGCTCAAATTTGAGGCCAAACGGGTACTGATGCATTTTCTTTACCCTGAACACACACACTAATGCCTCTTTCTCAATCATGCTGTAGGCCCTCTCGGCCTTAGACAAGCTCCTGGAAGCATAGGCGACAGGTTGCAACTTCCCCGCAACGTTAGCTTGTTGTAATACACACCCGACTCCGTACGACGACGCGTCACATACTAGCACAAGTCTTTTACACGGGTTATACAATACAAGCAGCTTGCTGGAGCATAAAATGTTTCTGGCTTTCTCAAAAGCAATTACTTGTTTTTTTTCCCCCATACCCAGTTCTCACCTTTGCGCAATAACACATGTAGGGGCTCTGAAAGGGAGCTTAACCCCGGTAGGAAGTTACCAAACCAGTTGAGGAGTCCCAGGAACGACCACAGCTTCGTGACGTTCTATGGCCTGGGCGCGTTCCTGATAGCCTCTGTCTTGGTGTCTGTGGGCCGAATGCCGTCCGCCGCGATCTTTCTCCCCAAAAACTCCACTTCTGTTGCCATGAAGACGCATTTCGACCTCTTCAGCTGCAGCCCTACGCGATCCAGTCACTGGAGGACCTCCTCCAGGTTTTGTAGGTGCTCGGCAGTGTCCTGACCCATGACCAATATGTCGTCCTGAAAGACCACCGTGCGTGGTACCGACTTGAGTAGGCTCTCCATGTTTCTCTGGAAGATGAACTGTCCCTTGTGCGTGCTGATGCAGGTGAGGCACTTTGAAGACTCCTCCAGCTCCTGCGTCATGTAGGCCGAAGTCAGGTCGAGCTTGATGAACTTCTTGCCTCCTGCCAGCGTCGCAAATAGGTCGCCTCCCTTAGGTAGCGGGTATTGGTCCCATCGCGAGAAACGATTAATAGTTACTTTATAATCGCCGCAAATGCTAACCGTGCCATCACTTTTGAGTACTGGAACAATCGGGCTGGCCCACTTGCTGAATTCCACTGGGGAGATGATGCCCTCGCGTTGCAGCCTGTCCAGCTTGATTTCCACTCTCTCCCTCATCATTGAGGTACCGCTCGCGCCTTGTGGTGAATGGGTCGTGCCTCTGGGACCGAATGGATCCGCACCTTCGCCCCGGAAAAGTTTCCAATGCCTGGCTCAAAAAGGGAAGGCAATTTGTTAAGAACCTGGGTACACGAGGCCTCATCGACATGTGATAGCGCTCAGATGTCATGCCAGTTCCAGCGGATTTTGCCCATCCAGCTCCTTTCAAGCAGTGTGGGTTCATCGCCCAGGAAAATCCAGAGTGGCAGTTCATGCACCGTGCCCTCGTAGATGACCTTGACCATGGCGCTGCCCAGGACAGTGATAAGCTCTTTGGTGTACGTTCTCAGTTTCGTGTGGATGGGGCTCAGGGCTGGTCTGAGTGCCTCGTTGCACCACAGTCTCTCAAACATCTTTTTACTCATGATGGATTGGCTAGCACCAGTGTCCAGTTCCATGGCTACGGATAAGCCATTCCATTTTACGTATAGCATTATAGGTGGACATTTTGTCAAAAATGTGTGCACCCCATGTACTTCAGCATCTGCCTTCTCTCTCTGAGGCTCAAAATTGCTTTGATCCACCATGGATCAAACTTCCTTCTGCCACCTGATGGTAAGCAGGTTTTGCAGAGCTTGCAGCTCGTCTGCAAGCTCGTTGGAGGTGCCCCATTGTTCCACAGATCTTGCAAACATACCCTTTGAAGCGGTATGAATAGGCTGAATGGAAACCTCCAAAACGCCAACAAGGTGTGAATTGTCTTACATTCATCCTTTTTTGGGGATTCTGAGTCATCTGGGTCACCTGAGGCCTGCTGGCAGTTGTAGACTCGTGGATTCTGCCCTGTACATTTCTGCTCTTAAACACAGTTCCAGTTAATTTATGAATATTGCTAGCACTTGTGTGCTGAGAGATTTGTTTGGTGTTATCACTGGTGGACATAAACGCCTGTGCTATCGCAATGGCCTTACTGAGGGTCGGTGTCTCTACAGTCAAAAGTTTTTGTAGGATGGTCTCGTGGCCAATGCCCAGTGCAAAAAAGTCTCTGAGCATTTGCTCCAGTTAGCCATCAAACTCACATTGTCCTGCAATTAGCTCGGCGACATAGCTCGCCACTCCCTGACCTTCAGATCGCTGGCACGTGTCGAACTGATACCTTGCCATCAGCACACTCTCCCTCGAGTTAAGATGCTCCCAAACCAGTGTACACAGCTCCTCATACAACTTATCTGTGGTTTCCACCGGAGCCAGAAGATTCTTCATGAGGCTGTATGTCGGTGCCCCGCAGACTGTGAGGAGGACCGCTCTCCTTTTTGCAGCGCTTCCTTCTCCATCCAGCTCGTTGGCTACAAAGTACTCGTCTAGCCGTTTGACGTAGGCTTCCCAGTCCTCACCCTCCGAGAACTTCTCCAGGATGCCCACAGTTTGCTGCATCTTTGCGTTGGATTCGTATTCTCGTCGCCAGTTATTGTGTTCCTAACACAGATGAGGCTGCACACAGGGAGGTTAAAGTAACAGTGACCTCAGTCTTTAATAAGAGACTCCAGAGTGAGGAACAGGCCGTGGGGCCAGCTTATATACAGTGTTCGCAAGGGATGCTGGGATCCCTTGGGACTTCAGAGGATGAGCTCCCTGGTGGTGGAACATGGGAGTGCATGCTTTACAGATACACAACATGGGCCATTAGCGTCCCCTTGGAACTGGGGTACTTCAGACTCCCTTCAAAATTATTATCCGTTACTTGGACCCTGAGTAAAATGGGCAGAGGTCTGGTATCAAAGATCTTCAATCCTTTTCCAATGATGCATGCCTGCTTTATGGCAGCTGGACTGATCAGAAAATCTATGTTACAAAGTGAGCAACATAAGAATGCTGTGCTGGGAGACTGTGGGAGATTCGTTTGATGTCTTGCTGACCATTTCATCCTTCTGCTCTAGCTATCTACTGTCATGTAAAGTGTTCTGAGATGTCACATTGTACATAATGAGCACTATATAAATATGCGCTGTGGTTGGTTGAGCAGAGATAGGCTGAATGGCCTTCCTTATCTGTATCCATCTAATGAGTGCAGATGAAACACACTCAGATCAACCAATGCACAATGTCTAATTGGATCCATGGTTGCTTTTATTGCAGGCAAATGATTCATGCTATTTCCCAAGAGCAAAGACTAGAGATACAGCTTTGTTTTGTGCAATCGCTAGCCACCGGTGGTTTTTGGAAGCGGTGGTACGCACATATTGGGATGCAGCCATCTTATGAAGATAGGTTGAGTAGGTTGAGCCTATACACATTGGAGTTCAGAAAAATGAGAGGTCATCTTATTGAAATATGTAAGATAATGAGGGGGCTCAACAAGGTGGATGCAGAGAGGATATTTCCACTCATAGGGGAAACTAAAACTAGGGGACATAGTCTCAGAATTAGGGGCCACTCATTTAAAACTGGGATGAGGAGGAATTTCTTCTCCAGGTTGTAAACCTATGGAATTCTCTGCCCCAGGGAGGCTGGGTCATTGAATATATTTAAGACGAAGATAGACAGATTTTTGAGTGATAAGGGAGTAAAGGATTATGGGAAGCGGGCAGGAAAGTGGAGCTGAATCCATGACCTATCAAGAAAGACTGGATCAACTGGGCTTGTATTCACTGGAGTTCAGAAGAATGAGAGGGGACCTCATAGAAACATTTAAAAAAGGAGGGAGAGAGAAAACAGCGAATTATGGACCGATCAGCCTGACATCGGTAGTGGGTAAAATGATGGAATCAATTATTAAGGATGTCATAGCAGTGCATTTGGAAAGAGGTGACATGATAGGTCCAAGTCAGCATGGATTTGTGAAAGGGAAATCATGCTTGACAAATCTTCTGGAATTTTTTGAGGATGTTTCCAGTAGAGTGGACAAGGGAGAACCAGTTGATGTGGTATATTTGGACTTTCAGAAGGCGTTCGACAAGGTCCCACACAAGAGATTGATGTGCAAAGTTAGAGCACATGGGATTGGGGGTAGTTGCTGACATGGATTGAGAACTGGTTGTCAGACAGGAAGCAAAGAGTAGGAGTAAATGGGTACTTTTCAGAATGGCAGGCAGTGACTAGTGGGGTACCGCAAGGTTCTGTGCTGGGGCCCCAGCTGTTTACACTGTACATTAATGATTTAGATGAGGGGATTAAATGTAGTATCTCCAAATTTGCGGATGACACTAAGTTGGGTGGCAGTGTGAGCTGCGAGGAGGATGCTGTGAGGCTGCAGAGCGACTTGGATAGGTTAGGTGAGTTGGCAAATGCATGACAGATGAAGTACAATGTGGATAAATGTGAGGTTATCCACTTTGGTGGTAAAAACAGAGAGACAGACTATTATCTGAATGGTGACAGATTAGGAAAAGGGGAGGTGTAAAGAGACCTGGGTGTCGTGGTACATCAGTCATTGAAGGTTGGCATGCAGGTGCAGCAGGCGGTTAAGAAAGCAAATGGCATGTTGGCCTTCATAGCAAGGGGATTTGAGTACAGGGGCAGGGAGGTGTTGCTACAGTTGTACAGGGCATTGGTGAGGCCACACCTGGAGTATTGTGTACAGTTTTGGTCTCCTAACCTGAGGAAGGACATTCTTGCTATTGAGGGAGTGCAGCGAAGGTTCACCAGACTGATTTCCGGGATGGCGGGACTGACTTATCAAGAAAGACTGGATCAACTGGGCTTGTATTCACTGGAGTTCAGAAGAATGAGAGGGGACCTCATAGAAACATTTAAAATTCTGACGGGGTTAGACAGGTTAGATGCAGGAAGAATGTTCCCAATGTTGGGGAAGTCCAGAACCAGAGGTCACAGTCTAAGGATAAGGGGTAAGCCATTTAGGACCGAGATGCGGAGGAACTTCTTCACCCAGAGAGTGGTGAACCTGTGGAATTCTCTACCACAGAAAGTTGTTGAGGCCAATTCACTAAATATATTCAAAAAGGAGTTAGATGAGGTCCTTACTACTAGGGGAATCAAGGGGTATGGCGAGAAAGCAGGAATGGGGTACTGAAGTTGAATGTTCAGCCATGAACTCATTGAATGGCGGTGCAGGCTAGAAGGGCCGAATGGCCTACTCCTGCACCTATTTTCTATGTTTCTATGTTTCTATGTTTCTATATTGTGCCATGTGTTAATTCTCGCCCACCTCCCACTCCTCCTGTTCCCTCAATGTACAATGACTCACCTGGTGACAATTCTTTGATATTACCATCTAAATCCCACCAGGTGAGAGTCCCTGAGCTGTTTCCCGGAACAGTGGAAACCAGTGATGCAAGTAGTAATCTTGGGGGAGGGCTTTGGTCCAGAAGTGGATGGGCTGGGATAGCATGATTCACCCCGTTGTCATGGCTCCTCGTCCTTCACTTCCTCCTCATATGGAATAGGGCCAAAGGTCCTCTTCCTCTACCTCTTCCTGCGGTCACCCGTAGCTGTGGTAAATCTGCAGTAAAAGATGGCAGAAGTTCAGGAGCTGTAAGCTTGGCCCTGTCAGGCTAAAGGAGACAAGGGAGTGGAAGGTTGTGTGTGTTTATGTGTGTGTGTGTGTGTGTGTGTGTGTGTATGTGTGTGTATATGCATGTGTGTGTATGCATGTGTGTGTGTGTGTGTGTATGTGTGTGTGTATGCATGTTTGTGTATATGCATGCATGTGTGTGTATGTGTGTGTATATGTGTGTATGCATGTGCGCGTGTGTGTATGTGTGTGTGTATGCATGTGTGTGTGTGTGTATGCATGTGTGTGCGTGTATTCATGCGTGTATCTGTGTATGTGTATGTGTGTGTGTGTTTGCGCAGTTAGAGCTGGAAGGGCGTCATTATAAACGCAATTAGCCACTTGGCACTGATAAGGTGACGCCAACCTCTATCTCTGGCACAGCTACGGTAATGTGTGTTCCCGTGATGAACGTGGCTTTTTTTTCTTAGTGGGTGATGGGGCACAGTGTTGGGAAGCCCCCTCTGGTGGTCTGCCTCTGCCTCGTATTGTGTGCCAGCTTCTCCTGCAGCGGCATAAGTAAATAAGGGTAAGGCTGGCAGTGGAGCAGTGTGATCGGAGAGGTGAAGTGAGAGATGTGGGGGTGTGAAGATGTTTAGAGTAGAGCAAGGTCTCGAGTGAAGGAAGGTGTTTTGGGAATTGTGCTGGGCTGTTTTTGTATGTATGGGGAGATGGTGTCCATCGTGCCAGCTAGGAAATTAGTAAGTGGCCTTAACCAGAGTGTAGTGTGAAGAGTTAGTCGTGCGAGTCTTGCTTTAAAAGGGTGAAGTGTGTGGTTTAGTCTTGATCTTGCTGAATGGCGGAGCAGACTTGAAGAACCAAATTACCTACTCCTGCTCCTATTTCTTATGTTATTATAACTGCTCAATCATTGGTGGCAGTGCCTTCAGCTGCCTAGGCCCTAAGCTCTGGAACTCCCTCCCTAAACCTCTCCACCTCTCTTTCCTCCTTTAAGACGCTCCTTAAAACCTACCTCTTTGACCAAGCTTTTGGTCATCTGCCGTAATTTCTTCTTATGTGGCTCGGTGTCAAATGTATTTGTTTTGTCTTATAACACTCCTGTGAAGTACCTTGGGATGCTTTACTACATTAAAGGCGCTATAGAAGTTCAAATTGTTGTTGTTGTTCATATGTTCTTGTAAAGAGACGCGGTTACAGACAGTCGATTATTCAAACTCAGTTGGAAAAGCTGAATCAGACCTCGAGAAAAATGAGTCACTTTGATATGTGGAGTAGATTGGAATACCACAATCCTTATTCAGTAAGAAGACAGAACACACTTTAATTTCAGGAAGTTACTGAGTCAATTCCCAACATGCTGTCGCACAGCACATGAAATTGCGCAGAAATTGCCTAAAAACTGGCTTCAAATGCCGGCAGCGTCTGACGTTGGTCAACTAAAAGAACCAGAATGTTAACAACTAGGTGACTTCCCGTGGCATTACTCACAGACAGGGGAAAGAAATTGCGAAATTGCTCGGCCTTTCCAGCAGACTTCCGCCCTAAATGTGGTGAGAGTCACAGCGGCAAATTCCACCGGGTTCCAGATCTGCTGGGAGTTCCTGTGTCCTCGGCCTTAAAGGGACTGACATAAGTTTGGAGGTCAGTACACTGAGTGAAAAGAGGCATTTTTTTTTATTTGTCCATGGGATGTGGTGTGTCGCTATCAATGCCGGTATTTAATGCACTTCAGAAGGTGATGGTAAGCCACCTTCTTGAACCGCAGAGGGCAGGTAAGAGGCAACCACATTGCTGTGGGTGGGGAGTCTTTAGGGAAGGAAATCTGCCAGACCAGGTAAGGACTGCAGAGTTCCTTCCCTAAAGATGGGTTTTTACAACAATCTGGTAGTTTCATGGGGCTAGAACCTCCACTTTTTTTGCATGCTTAATGCCCACTCAAAGCCCATTTTACTGCTGAAATTACGTATAACGCCCATATATTGCCCATTTTGGCACAAAGTGGAAACTGGCGGGCTTTTTTAGGAGACTTATCGGCGAGCGTTATTTTCCCAATGTGCTTAACGGCGAGAACAAATATTACCGCCCGCCACTTTTTTTGGACAGAATCAGCAGAATGGGCGAAATCAACACCCATAATTTCGCCCAGCGTTACTTTCTGCACAGAAATAACGCCGAGATTCAGTATGAACACCCGCCCACTGTTTTTTTGTCATAAAAAGCATATTTACTCAAACTAGCGGCCATGGAGATCGGCCATCGTCAATTTCACCACCTCGCACACATATCGGCCACAATATTGCTCGCTCAAAAAAGCGCCCACAAAACGTGGAACTAACTGGAATAGAAACATAGAAACATAGAAAATAGGTGCAAGAGTAGGCCATTCGGCCCTTCTAGCCTGCACCGCCATTCAATGAGTTCATGGCTGAACATTCAACTTCAGTACCCCATTCCTGCTTTCTCGCCATACCCCTTGATCCCCCTAGTAGTAAGGACCTCATCTAACTCCTTTTTGAATTTATTTAGTGAATTGGCCTCAACAACTTTCTGTGGTAGAGAATTCCACAGGTTCACCACTCTCTGGGTGAAGAAGTTCCTCCGCATCTCGGTCCTAAATGGCTTACCCCTTATCCTTAGACTGTGACCTCTGGTTCTGGACTTCCCCAACATTGGGAACATTCTTCCTGCATCTAACCTGTCTAACCCCGTCAGAATTTTAAATGTTTCTATGATGCCAGTAGTGTGGCTGGCATTTATTAAATCCCACTCTTATGTGAGGAACTGATATCTGAAAGATTTGCCTGAAAGAGCATTGATGTGAGTGACAACGCTGACACACTGCTGTGTGTGTGCAGCTCAGACATCAATGGTGCCCATCACCTTGGTGCCAGTTAAAGTTTACCTTGATTGATGTTAAGTTGTATTTAACCCTTTCATGGTAAGGAATCACCAGTGTGTAACAGTCCAGCTATCTGAGACAATGCGCAACAAGGTTATGTTCAAGAACAAAAGTTTAATATTAACATTGGTCTGAAATCATAAGCTTCACAGCCAATAACACCCAACCCCTGCCCACATCTGACTTTTTCCACCATTGTCATAAATCACATGTTCAACATGTCCAGCAACACAGAATACAAAGGCAAAGCAGGAGCGTAGTCCCCAGCCCCCATACATTGCAACAAATTGTATACACCCAGATGGAGATATAACACAGCCATCACCTGCACACATGCACCTCACTTTCCTTCCCCCCTCTCCTTCTTCTCCCCACCTCTACCTCTTCCCCTCCTCGCTCCACGGCGCCTGACCGAGCAGCTCCTCAGGCGGTGCCTCATTGGGGGGGATGAAGGCAGATGCAGTGGTTGCACGGGTATGGGAATGGGGGGTGCCGAGGGGGCAACATTCTCTGATGCAGAAGTAGGAACTTGGTCCTTGCTCTCATCTGTCATTCGCAGTGTGGTGCGGAACCTAGGGGTGCAGTGCTGCACTCGGGGACCACTGGGAGGCCTGTGGCAGCAGTGTTCTTGGCTATCGCATCCAGGTACTCCGCCATGCGCGGAATGTACTCAGTCATGGTGGCCAGCTGTCGGAATATGCCCCTCAATGCTTCGATGAGCTGGTCACCAACGTCTACAGTCCTCCTGGACAACTGTACTATCTTTCCGCTGTCATGTTGTGCTCGTGGAACAGACCTGCTGCGTCCACGAGGCCTCCGCGGGATCAGCGCCATTCTGGGGACAAATGGGGTGCCCTGTGGAGAAGTGCTTGGGGCCGGTACCTCCAGAGTGGAGGCGGGAATGACCGGAGGACCACGAGATGGCCTTGGGGTGGAATGGCTTCTGGAGCGTGACGATGCAGGTTCTTCGAAGTCCCCGCTCTCATCCATCGAGAACAGACCCAGTGGATTGATGGGTGACAATCGGAACTCCTCAGCACCAGATGTAATAGGATCATCCGCAGACTCCTGCCCTGCCCCCCCACCTTCTGACCTCTGTGGTCTTCACCGGGGCTGCGCTGCTGGCTGAGCTGTAAAACACAAATGAGGTTATTAGAGGAGAAGGGGTTGTTAGGGTGACAAGGTGAGTCCAGCGCTACACACAGCAAAAGCACCACCACTCTCAAGATCATCACAGACATCACATTCAATGACCATCAACACATTGTACATTGCAATGATTTTCATTAGGCCAGCATTATTTCTATGACACTTTTAGAAATCATCTAACATATATGATTGTTTGGATATGAGTAGGTGTGGCACCTATTGACTTTACATCACACAATGGTGTAAGCTTTACTCACGTGGCATCACTTCAGGATCTGCAGATGCATCCGTGGCTGTCCGGGGGTGCCTCCCCATGAGTGCGAGCACCCGCTCCTCCATCTCAGTGATGTAGCTGGGGACTGGTGGCCCCCTCACCCGTTCGCCTCTGCACGGACCTCATCGTCGATAGCTTCTTCTGTAAAAGGTGACAGGACGACATGGCATGAGATCATTGCATGATATCATTGATAGGTACTGTCACAGAGACTGATACAACACATAACCGACAGATGTAATCATGATTATTATGATTATTATCATTCTTTACACCGTGACCACAGGCTTTGAGTAAAACATTCCTGGTAAAAGTGCAAGACCTCACATCTACTGATAGTCACTCATGGCTGTTACAAATCAAACGAATACATATAAATACATAAGTACATGTAAATCAATGTAATACTTACTCTTACGGATCCCACAAGGTCGTTCCATCGTTTGCGGCATTGGTTGCCCTCATGCACCTCTGCTATCTCGGTCCATATCCTCTGGTAGGCTTTTGGGGTGGGCTTCCCTCACCCTCCCTGTGTCAAATCACTCCAGCATAACTCGACCTCCTGCAGTAGGGAGGCATTTGCCTCATCCGAAAACCTCCTGGCTCTTTTGCGGCCTCCAATGTGCTCCTCTCCCATCTCACTGCTCTCTCCAGCGTCAGTCTCCACAGCATGCTGTGATGCCTCCTCCTCTCTCTCCATTATACGGCAAATTCGGTCAAATATGTGGCTGGTAACAGTTACATTCTATTTTCCTACTTGCTGTGAAGCTCTAAAGTCTCCCTCCTTCCTCCCAAAACAGCCACACCACACCCAGCCACGCCTTCAGTCCCTCTGAGCTCCCTCTCTCTCTATCTCCTCTTCTGCGCATGTCATGGTGACCCTTGACCTCCAGAATCACAGGAATTGAGCGTTGCCATGTCGTTGCTAAGGACGGCCACACTTTACGGCAGAAGGTCAAAAAAACTTTACGCTACCGCCCATTTGATATCGCTCGCGGTAACGCCCATTTTCAAAAATGTAAACTGGGTGTTTTGAGAATGGGCAAGAAGCCAGCGATCTGAAAACCCTTTTTTACCCCCCACGCTGGAAGTAACGGCCATTTTTGAACAATAAGCACAAAAGTGGAGGTTCTAGACCATGGTCACCATTACTGATGCTAGCTTTTCATTCTAGATTTATTTACTGAACTGAATTTAAATTCCCCAGCTGCCATGGTGAGATTTGAATGCATATCTCTGGATCATTAGTCCAGGCTACCGGATTACTCGTCCAGTAACATAACCGACTATGCTGTCGTACCCTTTAGCTACCAACATACTGACTATCTGACAGATAGGAGTGAGGCCCCATCTGGATGGAGGGGGTGAGTGTGGACTTGGTTTCAGACTGGGGCCATGGCCTTGACCCCCAAAGATGGTAAGAATCAATTTTTTAAAAATCTATACAACTGCGACTCCATTATGAAAGCAGCTTGGAACAGCCGTGTTTCCAAGAGGTGAAGGTGCCTTCCAGCCCCATACAAATCAGATGCCCTCACGTGACCCCACATACCAGCAGGATCAGCATGAGGTCAACAGCGGCAAAAACCTTACAAGACTCTAATTATTTCTTTTTACAATTCTCCTTTGCGTTCACCTATTTAGCGGAATATTCCTGATGGTCTGGCCAACATTTATACTTCAATCAACACCAACACAAAAAACCATTAACTGGTCATTCATTTCACTGCTGTTTATGGGGCCTTGCTGTAGGCAAATTGGTTGCCATATTTGCCTACAAAACAACAGTGATGTCCTAAAATACTTCAATTGTTTGGCTTTGAAGTGTTTTGGGACATCATGCGGATGTACAAAGCACTAGTAGGGGCCAGTTTTCCACATTGCCGATTTTTGGCACAGTTGTAGAAGTACGTCCAATTTTTTAGTGACCGACTGCACCCAAAAAAAGTTGCAAGTTTTGCTGGAATAAACTTTCATTTTGGAGTGGCGCACATTGTCCTTAAGCTCTGTGGGTGGAGTTTAAAGTCTGCACTGAAAAACTTGCCAGGGTAACGAAGGACACGCTGAAGGGCTGAGGCTGCAAAGTGAAACATACAAGATGCAGCAAGACATAAGCAATTGTAGAGCCCCGGTGCCGCTCCTATCCCGGGCCGACAGGCCCCTCCCCCCTGCCGCTGCTATTCCAAGCCATGGAACTCAATCTTCTGCACCGATTTTCTTAAGTTCACATAAGGTTTTTCTGAATGATGCACTGCGCCGTTTTTGAAAAAATCCTCGTTGGCCAAACTCATTTAACTGGCCAGAAATGGCAATGCCGGCAGCCGGCACTCGCAGTGACGTAAAAAAATCAGGAACTAAAAAAGTCGGCCATAAGTAGTTTATGATGGCGCAGAAACTTTGGCGAAATTTGCAGATTTTAGTTTGCTCTAAAAAAAAACAGCAAAAAAAGGTGTGGAGTGGTGGCGAAAATTGAGCCCATTGTATACCTGCAAGTTGATTCTTTTCCTTATTTACATTTCTTTATATATTTTTGTTCTCCCAATTCATGTGCTTCAGAGGCTCAGCTGTTGGTGATGCTCAGTTACTTTGCCAACAATTTGTCTTGGTTGGTAATTCTCTGGGCCAGAAGACTGTGAGTCCATCCATAGCCTAGGCAAGTGCAACATGAGGCCTGTCTTCAGTATTAAAGGTCCCATTACATTATTTGAAGAGAAGCTGGGAATTTTTCCCTATTGTCCTGACCAAACATCCCTCGCCCAACCACCACCACCAAAAAAATAAAATGTTGTCCTGGGAAGGTGGGTGGTGGGGTCCTCCACTTGAATTGCTGCAGGCCTCGTGGTTATGGTGCTCTGGTAAGAAATTCCAGGATATTGATCCAGTACAGTGAAGGAATAGTGATCGTATACTGCAGTCACTGTACACCAGCGATTAAAGGGGTGGACGCTGGGGCTGGTGACAGAACTGCTCTGTCCTGTTGTGACAAGCTTCTTGATTGTTGTTGCAGCTGCATCCATCCAGTCATGTTTGAGTATTCCGACACATTCCTTAATTAAGCCCCGTTGATGGCGGAAGGGCTTCGAGAGATCAGTAGGTAAGCCACTCATTGCAGAGTATTCAACCTCCGTCTTGCTCTTGTAGCCTATGTGTTGATATGGCTGGTCCAGTTTAGCTTCTGGTCAATAGCCAACTCCAAGATGTTGATTACTGGAGATTTGCGCTGGTGGTGCCTTTGAAGGTCAAGTGGAGATGGTTGGCCTTCCTCTTGTTTGAGATGGTCATTACCTGCCTCTTATGTGACACTAATGTTACTTGCCACTTGGCAACCCAAGCTGAATGTTATCCAGTTCCTGCTGTAAGCTGGCAAAGACTGCGTCAGTATTGGAAGAGTTGTGAATGGAGCTGAACAGTATGGAATTGTCAGTAGACCAATTTCACCCTCATTAACTCCTCATTGGATTGTGGGCTATTGCTGGGGCAGAAATACCGTGGCATTTGCCAACTGGACAGCCGTCAGTTTTTTCAAAACGTAGTTCATTGTGTGAAATGCTTTGAGAAGCTTTGAAGTAATAAAGTGCTATATACATTTTTTATTCTTCAACTTCACTTTATTTTGGCATCCAGACTCAGCCATAAGGTGTGTTTAGTACAATTAAGAAGTAAACTAACACCAAACACACCAGTATTGCAGCAAAGCACATGACATTAATATAACTTGACAAAGTACATCACTAAGTCCGCCTACTTGCACCTCCGAAACATTGCCTTTCTCCGCCCCGACTCAGCTCATCTGCTGCTGAAACTGTCATCCATGCCTTTGTTACCTCCAGACCCGACTCTCCCAGTGGCTGGCTGCCCATCTTCCACCCTCCATAAATATGAGCTTATCCTACACTCTGCTGCTCATATCCTAATCTACACCAAAGCCCTTTCATCCATCACCCCTATGCTCACTGATCTACATTGTGTCCCAGTCCACTAACTCCTCAATTTTAAAATTCTCATCCTCATGCTTAAATCTCTCCATGATCTCACCCCTCTCTAGCTCTGTAATCACCTCCAACCCGACAACCCTTCAAGAACTCTGCATTCCTCCAACTCTTGCCTCACTGTGTCTACAGCTGTCTGGGCCCTAAACTCTGAAATTCCCTCCCTAAATCTCCGTTCTCTGCCCACTTTTAAGATGCTTCTTAAATCTCTTTTTACCAAGCTTTTAGTCAGCTTCCTAATATCTCCTTCATTGGCTTGGTATCAATTTTGTCTGATTAAGCTCCTGTGAAGCTCCTTGGGATGTTTCACATTAAAGGTGCTGTATAAAGGAGTTTGCTGTGTGCAAGTTGGCTGCCACATGTCCGACATTACAACAGTAACTATGCTTCAGAAAAATTGGATGTAAAGTGCTTTGGAATGTCCTGAGGTCATGCAGGGTGCAATATAAATGCAAGTCTTTCTTTCTTTATAGTTGTTGTTGACAAAATATAGGAAAACTAATTAATTTAAGCCTCTTCATAGTGAATAGTGACAGAAATTAAAAAGACAGCTATTCCAGAGGAAAATGCCAACACATTAATTTGATGCCGACACACAGCTATTATGTGGTTATCAAGACAGAAAACTCCAACTTATCACATTCAGCAGTTGCTTATAAGATCAATTAAAACATAAAATCCAGCCAAATAAATTAAACATTCTTTATTTCAGTCAAATAATTACTGTATGTAACTACTCTCCCTGAAGTTACAAAGTATTACATTGTATTTTTTTTCTATTCGTTCACAAGATGTGGGTGTTGCCAGCATTTATTACCCATCCCTAATTGCCCTTGAGAAGGTGGTGCTGAGCTGTCTTCTTGAACCACACAAAAACAGGCCATTTGGCCCAACGGCTCCACACGAGCTTTCTCCCACCCTTCTTCATCTAACCTCATTAACATATCCTTCTATTCCTTTCTCCCTCATGTGCTTATCTAGCTTACCGTGAAAAGCATCTATGCTATTTTCCTGAACCACTCCCTGTGGTAGCGCGTTCCACATTCTAACCACTCTCTGGATAAACAAGTTTCTCCTGAATTCCCTATTGGATTTATTAGTGACGAGTTTATATTTATGGCCGCTAGTTCTGGTCTCCCCCACAAGTGAAAATATATTTTCTACATCTACCCTATCAAACCCTTTCATAATCTTAAAAACCTCTATCTGATCACCCCCATCAGTACTCCAAGTGCGATCTCACCAAGGTTCTATACAAGCTTAACATAACTTCTCTGCTTTTCAATTCTACCAACCAGTAAAGAACCCTAGTGCTTTGTTTGCTTTTTAATGGCTTATTAAGTTTGTTTCATAATTGTAAACTAGGTTAATTAAGGTCCTCTATGAACCAGGTAAATTTAAAGCTGAAACACAGCCATCTTGTAATTATAGGAAGATTGATTAAAAGCTGAGATACAGTGGCTACATCAAGAAACATTGCCATTTAATTTAAAAGTCAAATGCAGTCTACATATCTTTAAAAGTCAAATAAGCACTCCCTGTATAGCACTTGAAAACAGTGCGCTAAACAACACTACTGCAGCACGTTAGTTTAAAATTGAAACGGATTTTTTATTATTAAAAAAACATTTTGAACAACATTATTTTAGCAATCAATATATCTGTTACCAATGTTCATAAAACAAATTGTAGTATATTCATTACAAATTCACAATAGCTTGCTCTTGTATAGTTCCTTTAATGCAAAAATGGGTTGAGCGGGTTTAGTGCAGCGTATGATGTGGGTGGCAGAGCTTTGGATGATTTTTAGTTTATGGAGGGAGGAGTTCAGAGATTTGGCAAGGAAAGTGTTCGAGAAATCGAGTCTAGAACTGGAAGTAAGTGGTGGATAGAATATGAGATTTGAAGCTCAGCTCTGCATCATACAGAAGCCGATTTCATAAAATATATTTGTGAATTTAGATCTGTATGATGCTTATTCCAATCTTAAAACTGAACTATGCATCCCACTGCTTCCGCAGGTTAGTGGATAACTGCTCTACGCAGTGCGGAACCAGCTATGTAGACCAAAAGGCCTCAAATTCAACTCTTGGTCTGTGCTGAATTAGCTGGTTATGGCGGGGCCAGATGTTGTGACACCCGATTAGAGGCCAATAATGATCTTTAGGTGCTGTGGGCACCCATGCCCAGTGAGCCTAGCCTTGCACAATGATGCAATGTCATCTCACAAATGACCCTGGGTTGCTGTTCCTGATTGCTATCCTAAGTGAATCCTGCTGGAAATGCACATTTGTGGGAGTAAAATATTGACATGATCAGGCTCACCTCTGCTGCCCACCATGGAAAAATGGGCTGATTATCCTCACTGTCTTCATCCACACATGCAGAATATCCTACCCCCATGTTCTCCCCTCAAGCTAGAAGCATACTCCAACATAAGTAGAGAACATGGCAGGGGGGGTGGAGGAGTTGATTCAGATTATGAGGGCTTGTCCCAAAATTCAACAGTTCTGGACCAAGGCAATTGTGTGGCTGTCAATCTGTCAATATAAAAATCGAGTTGTAACCAGTTGAAGATGTATTCGGTAATTGTGACAAGAGGCACCTTAGGTGGCAGAAAGGCTCACATGAAAAATAAAAACAATAAAGCACATCCTGTCTGTTGCAACAAAATGCACATTTAAAAAGGTGAGTGTCTGGTGTGGTTAAAGCAGATAATTTTGTCCTTGTACAAGACCTTGTTTAGGCCTTAGTTAGAATACTGTGCTCAGTTTTTGTCTCCTCATATGGTAGGGGGATTGAGACTTTGGAAAGGGTGCAGAGGAGGGCCACAAGATTAATTTCCAGTTTGAAACACCTTAGTTACCCAGATAGTCTCAATGAGCTATACTATAGGAAAGTGCAGACTTGGGGAGATGTGATTCAAGTTTATAAAATAATGAAGGGACTAGATTGTGTTTATGTAGACCAATTATTCCAGGAGTCATGCTCACAATTTATGTAAGGGCAGGACTAGGTTGCATGTTAGGCGGTTCTTCTGTTCCCAGGGAATAGTGGACCTGTAGAACCGGCCATAGCCGGTTCATGCGGTGAATGCTGATTCGCCGCATTCCATAAAGCAAGAGCTGGACCTGTTTCTGGCTGGGGTGCATATCACCTCGTCAACAACAACAACTTGCATTTATATAGCGCCTTCAATGTAAAATGTCCCAAGGCGCTTCACAGGTGTGTTTGCAAACACCGAGGCATATAAGGAGATATGAGGACAGGCTACCAAAAACTTGGTCAAAGAGGTAAGTTTTAAGGAGCATCTTAAAGTAGGTAGAGAGGCGACATGTTTAGGGAGAGAATTCAAGAGCTAAGGGCCCAGGCAGCAGAAGGCACGGCCACGAATGGTGGAGCAATTAGAATCAAGGAAATGCAAGAGGCCAGAATTGGAGGAATTCAGAGATCTTGGAGGGTACCTGTAATGTAAATCAGGTCCAATGTTATCTCCTAGACTGTTTTTAATCATCTAAGAGGATCGGAGTGGAATTTTCCTTTTTTCTTTTCCCTAATTTTCCTGGGTTAAGATTACAAGGCCCTGGTGGGTGGAAAGTGAATGTATTGCGATGCATAAGACATGACAACAGTGTGGGACAGGTTGGATTGATCAGTAGGCTTGCTCCTGTCCATTATTTTCATACGCTCATATGGAAATTTGCAGAATTTACTAGATGAGCACTGTAAAGAATCGCCCATTGACCTCTGCCCACTCCTCTTCCCAAAGAGAAGCTCCAGGACAGAAGGAATATCCTACCTCAACTTGAGCCATGAGGAGATGAGTGGGTACAGATACAGACATGTAATAATGCACTGTTTCCTGTACCACTGAACCTTTCAAAGCTTGAACCTGGCCACAAACCAAAGCTTCTCAACCACTGTCACAAGTGGAGGGCAAAGAAACCCAAGGCAAGGAACAAAAAGGGCCATTGTACAGCAAAATTCTAAAAGGACAGAGGGTGTTAAAAAAACAAGCCTAAAGGCTTTGTGTCTTAATGCAAGGAGTATCCGCAATAAGGTGGATGAATTAACTGTGCAAATAGATGTTAACAAATATGATGTGATTGGGATTACGGAGACGTGGCTCCAGGATGATCAGGGCTGGGAACTCAACATCCAGGGGTATTCAACATTCAGGAAGGATAGAATAAAAGGAAAAGGAGGTGGGGTATCATTGCTGGTTAAGGAGGAGATTAAGGCAATAGTTAGGAAGGACATTAGCTTGGATGATGTGGAATCTATATGGGTAGAGCTGCAGAACACCAAAGGGCAAAAAACGTTAGTGGGAGTTGTGTACAGACCTCCAAACAGTAGTAGTGATGTTGGGGAGGGCATCAAAAAAGAAATTAGGGGTGCGTGCAATAAAGGTGCAGCAGTTATAATGGGTGACTTTAATATGCACATAGATTGGGCTAACCAAACTGGAAGCAATACAGTGGAGGAGGATTTTCTGGAGTGCATAAGGATGGTTTTTTAGACCAATTTGTCGAGGAACCAACTAGGGGGGAGGCCATCTTAGACTGGGTGTTATGTAATGAGAGAGGATTAATTAGCAATCTCGTTGTGCGAGGCCCCTTGGGGAAGAGTGACCATAATATGGTGGAATTCTGCATTGGGATGGAGAATGAAACAGTTAATTCAGAGACCATGGTCCAGAACTTAAAGAAGGCTAACTTTGAAGGTATGAGGCGTGAATTGGCTGGGATGGATTGGCGAATGATACTTAAGGGGTTGACTGTGGATGGGCAATGGCAGACATTTAGAGACCGCATGGATGAACTACAACAATTGTACATTCCTGTCTGGCATAAAAATAAAAAAGGGAAGGTGGCTCAACCGTGGCTATCAAGGGAAATCAGGGATAGTATTAAAGCCAAGGAAGTGGCATACAAATTGGCCAGAAATAGCAGCGAACCTGGGGACTGGGAGAAATTTAGAACTCAGCAGAGGAGGACAAAGGGTTTGATTAGGGCAGGGAAAATGGAGTATGAGAAGAAGCTTGCAGGGAACATTAAGACGGATTGCAAAAGTTTCTATAGATATGTAAAGAGAAAAAGGTTAGTAAAGACAAACGTAGGTCCCCTGCAGTCAGAATTAGGGGAAGTCATAACGGGGAACAAAGAAATGGCGGACCAATTGAACAAGTACTTTGGTTCGGTATTGACGAAGGAGGACACAAACAACCTTCCGGTTATAAAAGGGGTCGGGGGGTCTAGTAAGGAGGAGGAACTGAGGGAAATCCTTATTAGCCGGGAAATTGTGTTGGGGAAATTGATGGGATTGAAGGCCGATAAATCCCCAGGGCCTGATGGACTGCATCCCAGAGTACTTAAGGAGGTGGCCTTGGAAATAGTGGATGCGTTGACAGTCATTTTCCAACATTCCATTGACTCTGGATCAGTTCCTATGGAGTGGAGGGTAGCCAATGTAACCCCACTTTTTAAAAAAGGAGGGAGAGCCTGACATCGGTAGTGGGTAAAATGATGGAATCAATTATTAAGGATGTCATAGCAGTGCATTTGGAAAGAGGTGACATGATAGGTCCAAGTCAGCATGGATTTGTGAAAGGGAAATCATGCTTGACAAATCTTCTGGAATTTTTTGAGGATGTTTCCAGTAGAGTGGATAAGGGAGAACCAGTTGATGTGGTATATTTGGACTTTCAGAAGGCGTTCGACAAGGTCCCACACAAGAGATTGATGTGCAAAGTTAGAGCACATGGGATTGGGGGTAGTGTACTGACATGGATTGAGAACTGGTTGTCAGACAGGAAGCAAAGAGTAGGAGTAAATGGGTACTTTTCAGAATGGCAGGCAGTGACTAGTGGGGTACCGCAAGGTTCTTTGCTGGGGCCCCAGCTGTTTACACTGTACATTAATGATTTAGATGAGGGGATTAAATGTAGTATCTCCAAATTTGCGGGTGACACTAAGTTGGGTGGCAGTGTGAGCTGCGAGGAGGATGCTGTGAGGCTGCAGAGCGACTTGGATAGGTTAGGTGAGTGGGCAAATGCATGGCAGATGAAGTATAATGTGGATAAATGTGAGGTTATCCACTTTGGTGGTAAAAACAGAGAGACAGACTATTATCTGAATGGTGACAGATTAGGAAAAGGGGAGGTGCAAAGAGACCTGGGTGTCATGGTACATCAGTCATTGAAGGTTGGCATGCAGGTGCAGCAGGCGGTTAAGAAAGCAAATGGCATGTTGGCCTTCATAGCAAGGGGATTTGAGTACAGGGGCAGGGAGGTGTTGCTACAGTTGTACAGGGCATTGGTGAGGCCACACCTGGAGTATTGTGTACAGTTTTGGTCTCCTAACCTGAGGAAGGACATTCTTGCTATTGAGGGAGTGCAGCGAAGGTTCACCAGACTGATTCCCGGGATGGCGGGACTGACCTATCAAGAAAGACTGGATCAACTGGGCTTGTATTCACTGGAGTTCAGAAGAATGAGAGGGGACCTCATAGAAACATTTAAAATTCTGACGGGGTTAGACAGGTTAGATGCAGGAAGAATGTTCCCAATGTTGGGGAAGTCCAGAACCAGAGGTCACAGTCTAAGGATAAGGGGTAAGCCATTTAGGACCGAGATGCGGAGGAACTTCTTCACCCAGAGAGTGGTGAACTTGTGGAATTCTCTACCACAGAAAGTTGTTGAGGCCAATTCACTAAATATATTCAAAAAGGAGTTAGATGAGGTCCTTACTACTAGGGGGATCAAGGGGTATGGCGAGAAAGCAGGAATGGGGTACTGAAGTTGAATGTTCAGCCATGAACTCATTGAATGGCGGTGCAGGCTAGAAGGGCTGAATGGCCTACTCCTGCACCTATTTTCTATGTTTCTATGTTTCTATGACACAATGGAAGCAAAAGAGTGCCACTGTATTCAATTACAGGGAAAAATTGAGATATGCCAATTAAAAACCGTCAGAGATATAATTTACTGAAAGATTTACTATCTCTAATCCAGTAATTGCTGAAATTGAAATGTTTTAAATTGCTAACCATATACCTGGGTAGATAAAGCTGAAGTCCTCCTTCTGTTAACATGTGCAGTCTTTACTTCTGAAAGTAGTTGGTAAAGTATGGAAGTTCCTCCAGTGTCCAGAGGGGTGTGGTGCTGGGGAAATAAAATTGCTGTCAAATGCAGCACTGCCACAGCACCCACGAGTATTTCTTAAACACCTTCCATTATTACCGACAGCTTTTGTGAGCTTTAACCCGATATTTACTTCGTAGGAAGTGCAGCAACATTTCACACCACATCCAGGAACACATTACAGCCCTGATTTTAGGAGGCTCCATGGGCAGTTCAGAGTCTTCCTTGTATATAGAGTACAAGACAGAGGAATTCATCCCTCCACCACCGGCGTACCATGTCCGCAGTGTGTACCATCTACAAGATGTACTGCAGCAACGTGCCAAGGCTTCTTCGGCAACATCTTCCAAACCCACGACCTCCACCACCTAGAAGGACAAGGGCAGCAGGTGCATGGGAACATCACCATCTCCACGTTCCCGTCCAAGTCACACATCATTCTGATTTGGAAGTATATTGCCGTTCCTTCATCGTCACTGGGTCAAAATCCTGGAACTCCCTCCCCAACAGTACTTTCACCACAAGGACTGAAGGCAGCGGTTCAAGAAGGCGGCTCACCACCACCTTCTCAAGGGCAAGTAGGGATGGGCAATAAATGCTGGCCTTGCCAGCGACGCCCACATCCCAGGAACGAATTTTTAAAAAATTAAAAATGCTCAAGCTGTGTCGTGCAATGGTCAGACTGCACTTTGAGCAATGTCTCCATTCAAGCACCGAAAGCAGGTTAAAAAAGAGCCACATTGCTGATCTGTAGCCAGAGCTCAGAGCTATGATGAATTGCTGGAGCAGCATGGGCTTTTCAGCCTTAAAAAGATAGGAATAATTCTTGTTATGTCTATAATGTACTTATGAATGACTCCACGAGGCAATGTGTTGCTCTTGAACTGTAGTGACCTCGGTCCTTTATTCCAAACTCCAGAGTGCTGTACAAGCATGGCGTGCAGCCTTTTATACTGGGCCCTGCCACCAGGGCAGGAAACCCCGGTCTCCACCAGTTGCACCCTCTAGTGGTGCCAGCATGTATGTACACGGTGTGAACCTTATTGATAGTTCATCAGATAAACAAGTCTCCATCTTATACAATCTCACAGTGATTGTCAGCATATACAACAAGTCTGATCATTGAAGTCAAACGAAAGTAAAATCATGCAGCGTGTAAAATGAGTGGCTAACCAGAAGGTGGGTTAGCTCAGAGTTACTCCCGAGGTGCTGTCTGAGAAGTCATCTTATCATCATCATAGGCAGTCCCTCGGAATCAAGGAGGACTTGCTTCCACTCTTAAAAATGAGCTCTTAGGTGGCTGAACAGTCCAATATGAGAACCACAGACTCTGTCACAGGTGGGGCAGATAGTCATTGAGGTAAGGGGTGCATGGGACTGGTTTGCTGCACGCTCTTTCTGCTGCCTGCGCTTGATTTCTACATGCTCTCAGTGACGAGACTCGAGGTGCTCAGCATTCTCCTGGATGCACTTCCTCTACTTGGGGCGATCTTTGGCCAGGGACTCCCAGGTGTCAGTGGGGATGTCGCACTTTATCAGGGAGGCTTTGAGGGTGTCCGTGAAGGAGTTCCAAGTAGAATGCTTGCTTTGGGGATGTTGGCCTGGCCGAGGACGCTGATGTTGGTGCGTCTGTCCTCCCAGGGGATTTGTACGATCTTGCGGAGATATCGTTGGTGATATCTCTCCAGTGACTTGAGGTGTCTGCTGTACATGGTCCATGTCTCTGAGCCATACAGGAGGTGGGTATTACTACAGCCCTGTAGACCATGAGCTTTGTGGCAGTTTTTAGGGTCTGGTCTTCGAACACTTTTTTCCTCAGGTGACCGAAGGCTGCACTGGCACACTGGAGGTGGTGTTAAATCTCGTCGTCAATGCCTGTTCTTGTTGATAAGAGGCTCCCGAGGTATGGGAAATAGTCCATGTTGTCTAGGGCCACGCCATGGATCTTGATGACTGGGGGGCAGTGCTGTGCGGTGAATACAGGCTGGTGGAGGACCTTTGTCTTACAGATGTTTAGCGTAAGGCAAATGCTTTCGTACGCCTCAGTAAATACATTGACTATGTCCTGGAGTTCAGCCTCTGTATGTGCTGAGACGCAGGTGTCATCCGCGTACTGTAGCTCGACAACAGAGGTTGGGGTGATCTTGGACCTGGCCTGGAGACAGCGAAGGTTAAACAGGTTCCCACTGGTTCTGTAGTTTAGTTCCACTCCTGCGGGGAGCTTGTTGACTTTGAGGTGGAGCATGGCAGCGAGGAAGATTGAGAAGAGGGTTGGGGCGATAACGCAGCCCTGTTTGACCCTGGTCCGGACGTGGATTGGGTCTGTAATGGACCCGTTGGTAAGGATCACGACCTGCATGTCGTCATGGAGCAGGCGGAGGATGGTGATGAACTTTTGGGGGCATCCAAAGTGGAGGAGGACGCTCCACAGACCCTTGCGGTTGACAGTGTCAAAGGCCTTTGTAAGGTCGAAGAAGGCCATGTATAAGGGCTGGCGCTGTTCCCTGCATTTTTCCTGCAGCTGTTGCGCTGCAAAAATCATGTCCGTTGTGCCCCGGAGGGGACAAAATCCGCACTGCGACTCCAAGAGGAGCTCCTCGGCCATGGGGAGAAGACGGTTGAGGAGAACTCTAGCGACGACTTTCCCAGTGGTTGATAACAGGGAGATTCCTCTGTCGTTGCCGCAGTTGGACTTGTCCCCTTTTTTAAAGATGGTCACGATCACTGCATCTCTGAGATCTCCCGGCATGCTCTCCTCCCTCCAGATGAGAGAGATGAGGTCATGTATTCGTGCCAACAGTGCTTCTCCACCATACTTCAGTGCCTCAACGGGGATTCCATCCACTCTTGTAGCCTTGTTGTTCTTAAGCTGTCTTATGGCTTTTTCTATCTCATGCAGTGGTAGTATACAGACATACCAAACAAGGCGGAAAATATACATCCAAACTATTCATTCATAATAAACTATGAGATGAGGACAAGGGGATAGAGGTTCGATCTAGCAAAAGATCAATTTAGGATTGCTGTCAGGACGTGATGGGCAGCACGATGCAGCTTCAGTCAAAGAGAATATAAACTTCCAAGTGGAGTCAAAAGGACCTAGAATTACTTACGGCACAATTGAATTTTGCAATGGGGGATTTTCCTTGATGGATCACTAAAATAGGTTGAATGCTTTCTTAATCCATATTTATCGGCGACCTCTTGAATGCCTAATAGCATTTTCCATGGCTTGGGGTTTCTGTGTGTAGGATAACATGAGCTGAGTAATCTCGCCCACTGACAATCTGGTTTTACTCTCAGACATGAGATCGATAATCCTGTCTACTTCGTTCTTCTTATGGCAACCAAGATGCATAAGGCTGCTACCTTGTGCGTCAATGAGACTAGTTTATTTACATAATGGAACTTGTGCTCAACTGAGTATCTCAGCAATGTAATCTGCCACTTTTTGATTTCCCAATCACTGTGTATGAACCTGCCCACTGGGTCTTTAATTTCTTATATCTCACTGGCAGCAGAACCAGCTCATTCCAGCCCATCTGGCACTCTTGGTGTCTGGCATGTGGTTACACTAGGTTTCCTGGCCATAGTGTTCAGTATACACTTGCCTTCACACAATTGAGGGTGATCTGGAGAGTTTGCACGATCATCATCATTATAGGCAGTTCCTTGAAATCAAGGAAGACTTGCTTCTACTCTAAAAGTGAGTTCTCAGGTGACTGATCAGTCCAATATGGGAATTACAGTCTCTGTCACAGGTGGGACAGACAGTCGTTGAAGGAAAGGGTGGTGAGGAGCCTGGTTTGCCACACCCTCCTTCTGCTGCCTGTGCTTGATTTCTGCATGCTTTCGGCAATGCTCGAGATGCTTAGCCCTCCTGGATGCTCTTCCTCCACTTAGGGCAGTCTTGGGCCAGGAACTCTCCGGTGTCGGTGGAGGTATTGCATTTTATCAAGGAGACTTTGAGGGTGTCCTTTAAAAATTTCCTCTGCCCACCTGGGGCTCGCTTGCTGTGTCGGAGTTCCGAGTAGAGCGCTTGCTTTGGGAGTCTTGTGTCGGGCATGCGAACAATGTGGCCTGGCCAATGGAGCTGGTCGAGTTTGGTCAGTACTTCGATGCTGGGAATGTTGGCCTGATCAAGTACACTGACATTGGTGCATCTATCCTCCCAGGGGATTTGTAGGATCTTGTGGAGACAAAGTTGGTGGTATTTCTCCAGTGATTTGAGGTGTCTGCTGTATATGGTCCATGTCTCTGAGCCATACAGGAGGGCAGGTATCACTACAGCCCTGTAGACCAGAAGCTTGGTGCCAGATTTGAGGGCCTGATCCTCGAACATTCTCTTCTTCAGGTGACTGGAGGCTGCGCTGGTGCACTGGAGATGGTATTGGACCTCGTTGTCGATGCCTGCCCTTGCTGATAGTAGGCTCCCGAGGTATGGAACGTGGTCTACGTTGTCCAAGGCTATGCCATGGATTTTGATGACGGGGGAGTAGTGCTGTGCAGCGGAGTCAGGTTGGTGGAGGACCTTTGTCTTATGGATGTTTAGTGTAAGGCCCATGCTCTTATATGCCTCAGTGAAGGTGTTGATGTGAAGATATCACCATGCAGTGAAATTCAATTTTGACTCACTCGGAGAACAATGCGAGGGAGGGATACAGAAGACTCACAGCTACTACTCTTCCTCAGAGAGCTAAAAGGACCTCATGAGATCATGCCTTCCATCAGGGGCATGTGTGCAGAAGATGGAAAAAGCCAGCTTCCTTTCATATCAAGAGCACTTCTATAACCTTGGACAACCATGCACACATGACTGCTGACGCAGCAATCCCAGCAACAGGTCCCGTTGCCACCAAGTCCTTCCATGTACAGCAGAAAAACTTGCACATAGAGACAGCTATCATGTCTGCTGAATCCCATAGAGATAGGCAGTTACTGGAATAGATTCCAACCACTTCTACAATCTTAGCAAGAAGAACTCCTAAAATCAGGCCTTGAGCAGAACTAACATGGATACACGATTTAGGTTTTCCCATCTTAACATCAATGATAATCCATTGATTTTAAATGCCTTACTTTCAGCATTATGATTGGAACACTCAGGCTCGTGTCTCAATGGAAGATGCACCAGAAAATGCACAAAAACAACACATGCATATTGTTGTGTATCTGTAAAGCATGCACTCCCATGTTCGGCCACCAGGGAGCACATCCCCTGAAGTCCCAAGGGATCCCAGCATCCCTTGGGAGCACTGTATATAAGTCGGCCCCTAAGGCCTGTTCCTCACTCTGGAGTGTCTTAATAAAGACCGAGGTCACTGTTACTTTAACCTCCTTGTGTGCAGTCTCATTGTGTTAGGAACACAATAACTGGCGACGAGTATACGAATCCAATGCAAAGATGCAGCAAACTGTGGGCATCCTGGAGAAGTTCTCGGAGGATGAGGACTGGGAAGCCTATGTCGAACAGCTAGACCAGTACTTTGTAGCCAATGAGCTGGATGGAGAAGGAAGCTCTGCAAAAAGGAGAGCGGTCCTCCTCACGGTCTGCGGGGCACCGACCTACAGCCTCAGGAAGAATCTTCTGGCTCCGGTGAAACCCACAGATAAGTCGTATGAGGAGCTGTGTACACTGGTTCGGGAGCATCTTAATCCGAGGGAGAGCGTGCTGATGGCGAGATATCTGATCTGAAGGTCAGGAAGTGGTGAGCTACATCGCCGAGCTAAGGCGACTTGCAGGACAATGTGAGTTTGATGGCTACCTGGAGCAGATGCTCAGAGACTTTTTTGTACTGGGCATTGGCCATGAGACCATCCTACAAAAACTTTTGACTGTAGAGACACTGACCCTCAGTAAGGCCATTGCGATAGCACAGGCGTTTATGTCCACCAGTGATAACACCAAACAAATCTCTCAGCACACAAGTGCTAGCAATGTTCATAAATTAACTGGAATTGTGTTTGCGAGCAGAAATGTACAGAGCAGAAACCACGAGTCTGCAACTGCCAGCAGGCCTCAGGTGACCCAGATGATTCAGAGTCCGCAACAAAGGTTGAATGCAAGGCAATTCACACCTTGTTGCCATTGTGGAGGCTTCCATTCAGCCTATTCATGCCGTTTCAAAGGGTATGTTTGCAAGAGCTGTGGAACAATGGGGCACTTCCAACGAGTTGGCAGACAAGCTGCAAGCTTGGCAAAACCTGCTAACCACCACGTGGCAGAGGAAGATCGGTCCATGGCCCACAACACACACCCAAACGATCAAAGACACCACCCGGACCAGGAAGTTGAACCCATCACGCCCAACAGCCCAGCAAGGCCAGGCTCACCCAGCAGCCCTGCAGGGCCAACAACACGCCAGCCCAGCGAGGGCACAGCCAACACACCAGAACAGACATTTGTACCGAGGCGGTCCACCAGGGAAAGAAAGGCTCCCGACCGCCTCACCTTGTAAATAGTTTTCACTTTGACTTTGGGGGGGGAGTGATGTTATGTATCTGTAAAGCATGCACTCCCATGTTCCGCCACCAGTGAGCACATCCCCTGAAGTCCCAAGGGATCCCAGCATCCCTTGGGAGCACTGTATATAAGCCGGCTCCTAAGGCCTGTTCCTCACTCTGGAGTGTCTTAATAAAGACTGAGGTCACTGTTACTTTAACCTCCCTGTGTGCAGTCTCATTGTGTTAGGAACACTATACATTTGTATACATATATACACTGCAAGACATTAAAATGTGATTGTTTCAAATTGCAGCTCATCATTCTTTTCTTGTTTAGGTGACAAAAGAATCAGTTCTGCTGTAGTAAAGCAAATGGTTTGTGTTTCAGTTCATAGCAACAAGTAAGCAGGAAAAGTAGCTAGTGGTCCCATCTAACATAAAATAATAATCCGTTCACTGGGACGGGAAGTAGACCCATGGCAATGAACGCTTTTGCAGCTGTCTGCCTGGCTGCAGTGTCTAGTCAGCTGCTGGTGCCTGCTGACATCTACATAGGTGTATTACATAGGATACATGGCACAGAAACAGACCATTCAGCCCAAGCACTCCATGCCGGCGTTTATGCTCCACTCGAGCCTCCTCTCGTCTTTCCTCATTTAACTAATGCATTTGGGGAGGGCTAACAAGACAAGAGAATGCACAATAAATGGGAGGACATTGAGAGGTGTAGAGGGACAGAGGGACCTTGGAGTGCATGTCCATAGATCCCCGAAGGGAGCAGGCCAGGTAGATAAGGGGGTTAAGCAGGTGTGCAGGATACTTTCCTTTACTGGCCGAGGCATAGAATACAAGAGCAGGGAGGTTATGCTTGAACTGTATAAAACACTGGTTAGGCCACAGCTGGAGTACTGTGTGCAGTTCTGGTCACCACATTACAGGAAAGATGTGATTGCACTCGAGAGGGTACAAAGGAGATTTATGAGGATGTTGCCGAGACTGGAGAATTTTAGCTACGAGGAAAGATTGGATAGGCTGGGGATGTTTACTTTGGAATAGAGGAGGCTGAGGGGGAGACCTAATTCAGGTGTATAAAATTATGATAGTCCTAGATAAAGTGGATAGGAAGGACCTGTTCCCCTTAGCAGAGGGGTCAATAAGCAAGGGGCATAGATTTAAAGTAATTGGTTTCGAAGGGGATTTGAGGAGAATTTTTTTCACCCAGTAGATGGAAAATTGCAGGTAGTGCATGTTTTCCCAATAATTTGCCCGCTGCATGCACCAATGAGGTGCAGTTTTGGAAAATTTCTCCCTTACAGCTTATTCCCATGTCGAATGGGAGTAATTCAGCACAATGTTCATTAATATAAATGAAGTGGCCAGCTAGTTGAGACAAGCACTTCCACTGCCAATCCCAGAAATGTCAGGGCACAAAGTGGGTGGAGTTGTGGAATTATGGAATTCTAGTCCATTTACTGCTATTGAACCCCTGCCCCCACAAAAAACAGACAGTTGGCAATCCAGGGCCAGAGTGGTCAAAGCCATTCTGCCCTGTTCTTGTCAGAAACTCTGCTCTCTTCCTCCTTAGTCTGTTCCCCTCCCTGGCTGCCCACTCAGGCTAAACGCAACAGCATACAAACTTTGGTGTTCTTCAACCCGTTTAAATCTCAATGTCCAACTCATCAAGAAGACTACATATTTCCAGAATATCATCCACCTTTGTCTCAACCTCATCCCAAAACCCCTGAACTCCTTACCTATGCCTTCATCACATCCATTCCCAATTTCTCCATACACTTAGCTTCATCCTACTCCAACTTCACGCAGAACTATTCGTCCATATCGTAACCCATATTCAATCATATTCACCTACCGCCTCCACTACTGTACAATCGATTCACAATGAAGGCATACGGAATACTTGCATTTATTAGCCGAGGCAGAGAATACAAGAGCAGGGAAGTTATGCAGTTCTGGCCACCACATTATAGGAAGGATGTGATTGCACTAGAGAGGGGGCAGAGGAGATTTATGAGGATGTTGCCAGGACTGGAAAATGTTAACTATGGGGAAAGATTGGATAGGCTGGGTTGCTTTCTTTGGAACAGAGGAAGCTGAGGGGAGACGATGGGGCAGAAATTCCTCTGGGGGTCTTCCCGCGGGCAATTGGCTCCTCGCTGGAGATTTTTTACGAATTGAGCTGATGGTCTAGGAGGCGCCCTGATTTCTGATGGGGAGGCCTTCCCCTCCCACACTGCGAAGTGTGCTCCCGTGCAGAGGGTTCTGACGCAGAAGATGCAGTCGTGTGACTACTCAGCCAATCAGGTTCCCAGTAATAGCACTGAGACACGCGTATCTACGAGTTCTCAGTGCTATTAATGGGAACAAAACCAATCGCAGAAGATAATAAAAATAAAAAACAGACCACACATATTTAAAATTAATTGAAATTAAAGTTATTATGTCTTATAAAAATAAAATATTTTCCCATTTTTAAAAAAGTTTTTTAAATTATGGTTAAAAATAAACTTACTGTAGTGGAGAGGATTTTTAGCAAGAAACTATGTGTGTATAATTTTATTTTACAATTGTTTTTGTGCATTTTAAAACACTTGCGCCTGTTAAAGTAGGCTATGCACCTGCTTTTTCAGGCGCAAGATTTTTGAGGATATTTTCTCGGCAAGTTATGGGTAAATAGCCCAATCTTGCTCATACAAATGTCCTCGCTCCCGATCTGTCATCCTCGCTCCCGCTCTGGCTATGATCTGTAAAGCTCCAGCTTGACACATCGGAAAAGTCAGTTTTCAGCGCATGCGCATTGCGTGCTGAAAACTGGCTTTTCCAATGCCTTCCCGGAACTTTGTACGGGCCCGGGACGTCAGAATTTCCACGCCCATATTGAGGTGTATAAAATTATGAGGGGCATCGATAGAATGGATAGGAAGGACCTATTTTCCTCAGCAAAGGGGTCAAAACCAGGGGACATAGATTTAAAGTAGTTGGTAGGAGGTTTAGAGGGGATTTGAGGTGAATTTTTTTCACCCCGAGGGTGTTGGGGGTCTGGAACTCACTGCCTGAAAGGGTGCTCAAGGCAGAAACCCTCACAACATTTAAAAAGTACTTGGATATGCACTTGGAGTGCAGGCTACAAACCTCGAGCTGGAAAGTGGGATTAGGCTGGATAGCTCTTGCTCGGCTGGCACGGACAGGATGGGCTGACATGGCCTGTGAAATTTCTATGATTCTAGGATTCTATGATGTCCTGCAGGCCAAAAGAACAGGGTAAAGTGTACCTTAAGTACATTATACAAAATAACAGTAGGTGGATGCACACAGGTCCCTCAGCTGTTTAATACTTGGCTTGTAATTTTCCACCAAATCAGGTCTGAATTCAAGCAAATAATTCACCTCTGATCATTGGTTGTTCTGAGTTTATTTCACTTCCCTTATTTAACAACAAGCAAGGCAAGGTAGATATCACAATTATTGAAGCATGTAGCAAAATCTGTTTTCATAATTTGAGATAATTATGAAAATGTCACTCTCGCCTCTGAGTCTGAATATCATGGGCTCAAACTGCACTATAGACTTGAGCACATAACTTGGGCTGGCACTTCAATGCAGTACTGCATTGTTGGAGGGGCTGTTTTTCAAATGAGAAGTTAAACTGAGACTCTGTCTTCTTGTTCAAGTGAATATAAATATTCCCATAGCACTATTTGCAGAATATCAGGAGAGTTACATACATACAGTTACATCGAATTTACAGCAGAGAAACAGGCCATTCCGACAATGTCTCTCGGTCCCCGGCCAACATTTATCCCTCATCCAACACCACCCAAAAAAAACAGATTAACTGGATATTTTTCTCATTTGCTTTTTGTGGGGCTTTGTGTCCACATTGGCTGCCACGTCTCCCAATGTAACAGTGACTGCACTTCAAAAGTAATTCATTTGATGTGAAAGGCTTTGGGACATCTTGAGGACATGAAAGGTTCCATATAAATTAGACCTCAAGAGGACTTAGCAGGCTGGTGGAATGGGCGGACACGTGGCAGATGAAATTTAATGCAGAAAAATGCGAAGTGATACATTTTGGTCAGAAGGACAAGGAGAGACAATATAAAGTAAAGGGTACAATTCTAAAGGGGGTGCATGAACAGAGAGACCGAGGAGTATATGTGCACAAATCGTTGAAAGGGACAGGGCAGGTTGAGAAAGGGGTTAAAAAAGCGTACAGGATCCTGGGCAATTCTTAAATAGAGACATGGAGGACAAAAGCAAGGTGGTGATGAATCTTTATAAAACACTGGCTCATCCTCAACTGGAGTATTGTGTCCAATTCTGGGCACCACACTTTAGGAAGGATGTGAAAGCCTTGGAGAGGATGCAGTAAAAAGGTTTAAAACATAAGAACATAAGAAATAGGAACAGGAGTAGACCATTTGGCCCCTCGAGCCTGCTCCGCCATTCAATAAGATCATGGCTGATCTGATCATGGACTCAGCTCCACTTCCCTGCCCGCTCCCCACAATCCCTTATCCAGTGTTTTATAAAGATTCACCATAACCTTGCTTTTGTCCTCCATGCCTCTATTTATGAAGCCCAGGATCCCGTATGCTTTTTCAACAATTTTCTCAACTGGCGGCCCCCTAGTTCTAGTCTCCCCTATCAGTGGAAACATCCTCTCTGCATCCACCTGTCAAGCCCCCTCATAATCTTATATGTTTCGATAAGATCACCTCTCATTCTTCTGAATTACAATGAGTAGAGCTCCAACCTACTCAACCCATCTACATAAGTCTACCCCCTCATCCCTGGAATCAACCTAGTGAGCCTTCTCTGAACTGCCTCCAAAGCAAATATAAGTGCAGTGCCACGAATCCGGAATCCTCGGGACCGAGGCCGTTCCGGACTTTGCGTTTTGCCAGATTTTGGAACGTCTTTCTGACATCACGAATCCGGAAACACCCGAGCCCAGGTTTGGGTATTTCCGGATTTCGGAACGTCAGCAACGGGGTGTTCGCCGGGCAATGAGATCATCGGCCAGAGCCCTGACGTCGGGGAAGAGTGCGGGCGGGCCCCTCCGCCGAGAAGGTGTTCGGGTGGGTCGCAGTCACTGAGGAGGTGTTGGGGAGGGGCCCAGTCACTGAGGAGATGTTGGGGAGGGGCCCAGTCACTGAGGAGATGTTGGGGAGGGGCCCAGTCACTGAGGTGATGTTGGGGAGGGGCCCAGTCACTGAGGAGATGTTGGGGAGGGGCCCAGTCACTGAGGAGGTGTTGGGGAGGGGCCCAGTCACTGAGGAGATGTTGGGGAGGGGCCCAGTCACTGAGGAGGTGTTGGGGAGGGGCCCAGTCACTGAGGAGATGTTGGGGAGGGGCCCAGTCACTGAGGAGGGGTTAGGGAGGGGCCCAGTCACTGAGGAGATGTTGGGGAGGGGCCCAGTCACTGAGGAGATGTTGGGGAGGGGCCCAGTCACTGAGGAGGTGTTGGGGAGGGGCCTAGTCACTGAGGAGATGTTGGGGAGGGGCCCAGTCACTGAGGAGATGTTGGGGAGAGGCCCAGTCACTGAGGAGATGTTGGGGAGGGGCCCAGTCACTGAGGAGGTGTTGGGGAGGGGCCCAGTCACTGAGGAGATGTTGGGGAGGGGCCCATTCACTGAGGAGATGTTGGGGAGGGGCCCAGTCACTGAGGAGATGTTGGGGAGGGGCCCAGTCACTGAGGAGATGTTGGGGAGGGGCCCAGTCACTGAGGAGATGTTGGGGAGGGGCCCAGTCACTGAGGAGATGTTGGGGAGGGGCCCAGTCACTGAGGAGGGGTTAGGGAGGGGCCCAGTCACTGAGGAGATGTTGGGGAGGGGCCCAGTCACTGAGGAGATGTTGGGGAGGAGTCCAGTCACTGAGGAGGGGTTGGGGAGGGGCCCAGTCACTGAGGAGATGTTGGGGAGGGTACCCAGTCACTGAGGAGATGTTGGGGAGGGTACCCAGTCACTGAGGAGATATTGGGGAGGGGCCCAGTCACTGAGGAGGGGTTGGGGAGGGGCCCAGTCACTGAGGAGATGTTGAGGAGGGGCCCAGTCACTGAGGAGGGGTTCGGGAGGGGCCCAGTCACTGAGGAGATGTTGGGGAGGGGCCCAGTCACTGAGGAGATGTTGGGGAGGGGCCCAGTCACTGAGGAGGTGTTGGGGAGGGGCCCAGTCACTGAGGAGATGTTGGGGAGGAGCCCAGTCACTGAGGAAATGTTGGGGAGGGGCCCAGTCACTGAGGAGGGGTTGGGGAGGGGCCCAGTCACTGAGGAGGTGTTGGGGAGGGGCCTAGTCATTGAGGAGATGTTGGGGAGGGGCCCAGTCACTGAGGAGATGTTGGGGAGGGGCCCAGTCACTGAGGAGGGGTTGGGGAGGGGCCCAGTCACTGAGGAGATGTTGGGGAGGGGCCCAGTCATTGAGGAGGTGTTGAGGAGGGGCCCAGTCACTGAGGAGATGTTGGGGACGGGCCCAGTCACTGAGGAGATGTTCTGGAGGGGCTCAGTCACTGAGGAGGGGTTGGGGAGGGGCCCAGTCACTGAGGAGATGTTGGGGAGGGGCCCAGTCACTGAGGAGATGTTGGGGAGGGGCCCAGTCACTGAGGAGGTGTTCGGGAGGGGCACAGCCACCGAGGAGATGTTCAGGCGGGGCCCGCCGCCGAGGAGGGGTTGGGGAGTGGCCGAGTCACTGAGGAGATGTTGGGGAGGGGCCCAGTCACTGAGGAGATGTTGGGGAGAGGCCCAGTCACTGAGGAGGTGTTGGGGAGGGGCCCAGTCACTGAGGAGGGGTTGGGGAGGGGCCCAGTCACTGAGGAGGGGTTGGGGAGGGGCCCAGTCACTGAGGAGGGGTTGGGGAGGGGCCCAGTCACTGAGGAGATGTTGGGGAGGGGCCCAGTCACTGAGGAGATGTTGGGGAGAGGCCCAGTCACTGAGGAGATGTTGGGGAGGGGCCCAGTCACTGAGGAGGTGTTGGGGAGGGGCCCAGTCACTGAGGAGATATTGGGGAGGGGCCCAGTCACTGAGGAGGGGTTGGGGAGGGGCCCAGTCACTGAGGAGGGGTTGGGGAGGGGCCCAGTCACTGAGGAGATGTTGGGGAGGGGCCCAGTCACTGAGGAGGGGTTGGGGAGGGGCCCAGTCACTGAGGAGATGTTGGGGAGGGACCCAGTCACTGAGGAGGGGTTGGGGAGAGGCCCAGTCACTGAGGAGATGTTGGGGAGGGGCCCAGTCACTGAGGAGGTGTTCGGGAGGGGCCCAGTCACTGAGGAGGGGTTGGGGAGGGGGCCAGTCACTAAGGAGGGGTTCGGGAGGGGCCCAGTCACTGAGGAGGGGATGAGGAGGGGCCCAATCACTGAGGAGATGTTGGGGAGGGGCCCAGTCACTGAGGAGATGTTGGGGAGGGGCCCAGTCACTGAGGAGGGGTTGGGGAGGGGCCCAGTCACTGAGGAGGGGTTAAGGAGGGACCCAGTCACTGAGGAGGGGTTGGGGAGAGGCCCAGTCACTGAGGAGATGTTGTGGAGGGGCCCAGTCACTGAGGAGGTGTTCGGGAGGGGCCCAGTCACTGAGGAGGGGTTGGGGAGGGGGCCAGTCACTAAGGAGGGGTTCGGGAGGGGCCCAGTCACTGAGGAGGGGATGAGGAGGGGCCCAATCACTGAGGAGATGTTGGGGAGGGGCCCAGTCACTGAGGAGATGTTGGGGAGGGGCCCAGTCACTGAGGAGGGGTTGGAAGGAGGGGCCCAGTCACTGAGGAGGGATTGGGGAGGGGCGCAGTCACTGAGGAGATGTTGGGGAGGGGCCCAGTCACTGAGGAGGGCTTGGGGAGGGGCCCAGTCACTGAGGAGATGTTGGAGAGGGGCCCAGTCACTGAGGAGATGTTGGGGAGGGGCCCAGTCACTGAGGAGGAGTTCGGGAGGGGCCCAGTCACTGAGGAGGGGTTGGGGAGTGGCCCAGTCACTGAGGAGATGTTGGGGAGGGGCCCAGTCACTGAGGAGGTGTTGGGGAGGGGCCCAGCCACTGAGGAGATGTTGGGGAGGGGCCCAGTCACTGAGGAGATGTTGGGGAGGGGCCCAGTCACTGAGGAGATGTTGGGGAGGGGCCTAGTCACTGAGGAGATGTTGGGGAGGGGCCCAGTCACTGAGGAGGGGTTAGGGAGGGGCCCAGTCACTGAGGAGATGTTGGGGAGGAGCCCAGTCACTGAGGAGGTGTTGGGGAGGGGCCCAGTCACTGAGGAGATGTTGGGGAGGGTACCCAGTCACTGAGGAGATGTTGGGGAGGGTACCCAGTCACTGAGGAGATATTGGGGAGGGGCCCAGTCACTGAGGAGGGGTTGGGAAGGGGCCCAGTCACTGAGGAGATGTTGGGGAGGGGCCCAGTCACTGAGGAGGGGTTGGGGAGGGGCCCAGTCTCTGAGGAGATGTTGGGGAGGGGCCCAGTCACTGAGGGGATGTTGGGGAGGGGCCCAGTCACTGAGGAGGGGTTGGGGAGTGGCCCAGTCACTGAGGAGATGTTGGGGAGGGGCCCAGTCACTGAGGAGATGTTGGGGAGGGGCCCAGTCACTGAGGAGATGTTGGGGAGGGTACCCAGTCACTGAGGAGATGTTGGGGAGGGTACCCAGTCACTGAGGAGATATTGGGGAGGGGCCCAGTCACTGAGGAGGGGTTGGGGAGGGGCCCAGTCACTGAGGAGATGTTCGGGAGGGGCCCAGTCACTGAGGAGGGGTTGGGGAGGGGCCCAGTCACTGTGGAGATGTTGGGGAGGTGCCCAGTCACTGAGGAGATGTTGGGGAGGGGCCCAGTCACTGAGGAGGTGTTGGGGAGGGGCCCAGTCACTGAGGAGATGTTGGGGAGGGGCCCAGTCACTGAGGAGATGTTCGGGAGGGGCTCAGTCACTGAGGAGTGATTGGGGAGGGGCCCAGTCACTGAGGAGATGTTGGGGAGGGGCCCAGTCACTGAGGAGATGTTGGGGAGGGGCTCAGTCACTGAGGAGGGATTGGGGAGGGGCCCAGTCACTGAGGAGATGTTGGGGAGGGGCCCAGTCACTGAGGAGATGTTCGGGAGGGGCTCAGTCACTGAGGAGGGATTGGGGAGGGGCCCAGTCACTGAGGAGATGTTGGGGAGGGGCCCAGTCACTGAGGAGATGTTGGGGAGGGGCCCAGTCACTGAGGAGATGTTCAGGCGGGGCCCAGTCACTGAGGAGATGTTGGGGAGGGGCCCAGTCACTGAGGAGATGTTGGGGAGGGGCCCAGTCACTGAGGAGATGTTGGGGAGGGGCCCAGTCACTGAGGAGATGTTGGGGAGGGGCCCAGTCACTGAGGAGATGTTCAGGCGGGGCCCGCCGCCGAGGAGGTGTTGGGGAGGGGCCCAGTCACTGAGGAGATGTTGGGGAGGGGCCCAGTCACTGAGTAGGTGTTGGGGAGGGGCCAGTCACTGAGGAGGTGTTGGGGAGGGGCCCAGCCACCGAGGAAGGGTTCGGGAGGGACCCAGTCACTGAGGAGATGTTGGGGAGGGGCCAGTCACTGAGGAGATGTTGGGGAGGGGCCCAGCCACCGAGGAAGGGTTCGGGAGGGACCCAGTCACTGAGGAGGGGTTGGGGAGGGGCCGAGTCACTGAGGAGATGTTGGGGAGGGGCCCAGTCACTGAGGAGATGTTGGGGAGGGGCCCAGTCACTGAGGAGGGGTTAGGGAGGGGCCCAGTCACTGAGGAGATGTTGGGGAGGGGCCCAGTCACTGAGGAGATGTTGGGGAGGAGTCCAGTCACTGAGGAGGGGTTGGGGAGGGGCCCAGTCACTGAGGAGATGTTGGGGAGGGTACCCAGTCACTGAGGAGATGTTGGGGAGGGTACCCAGTCACTGAGGAGATATTGGGGAGGGGCCCAGTCACTGAGGAGGGGTTGGGGAGGGGCCCAGTCACTGAGGAGATGTTGGGGAGGGGCCCAGTCACTGAGGAGGGGTTCGGGAGGGGCCCAGTCACTGAGGAGATGTTGGGGAGGGGCCCAGTCACTGAGGAGATGTTGGGGAGGGGCCCAGTCACTGAGGAGGTGTTGGGGAGGGGCCCAGTCACTGAGGAGATGTTGGGGAGGGGCCCAGTCACTGAGGAGATGTTGGGGAGGGGCCCAGTCACTGAGGAGGGGTTGGGGAGGGGCCCAGTCACTGAGGAGGTGTTGGGGAGGGGCCTAGTCATTGAGGAGATGTTGGGGAGGGGCCCAGTCACTGAGGAGATGTTGGGGAGGGGCCCAGTCACTGAGGAGGGGTTGGGGAGGGGCCCAGTCACTGAGGAGATGTTGGGGAGGGGCCCAGTCATTGAGGAGGTGTTGAGGAGGGGCCCAGTCACTGAGGAGATGTTGGGGACGGGCCCAGTCACTGAGGAGATGTTCTGGAGGGGCTCAGTCACTGAGGAGGGGTTGGGGAGGGGCCCAGTCACTGAGGAGATGTTGGGGAGGGGCCCAGTCACTGAGGAGATGTTGGGGAGGGGCCCAGTCACTGAGGAGGTGTTCGGGAGGGGCACAGCCACCGAGGAGATGTTCAGGCGGGGCCCGCCGCCGAGGAGGGGTTGGGGAGTGGCCGAGTCACTGAGGAGATGTTGGGGAGGGGCCCAGTCACTGAGGAGATGTTGGGGAGAGGCCCAGTCACTGAGGAGGTGTTGGGGAGGGGCCCAGTCACTGAGGAGGGGTTGGGGAGGGGCCCAGTCACTGAGGAGGGGTTGGGGAGGGGCCCAGTCACTGAGGAGGGGTTGGGGAGGGGCCCAGTCACTGAGGAGATGTTGGGGAGGGGCCCAGTCACTGAGGAGATGTTGGGGAGAGGCCCAGTCACTGAGGAGATGTTGGGGAGGGGCCCAGTCACTGAGGAGGTGTTGGGGAGGGGCCCAGTCACTGAGGAGATATTGGGGAGGGGCCCAGTCACTGAGGAGGGGTTGGGGAGGGGCCCAGTCACTGAGGAGGGGTTGGGGAGGGGCCCAGTCACTGAGGAGATGTTGGGGAGGGGCCCAGTCACTGAGGAGGGGTTGGGGAGGGGCCCAGTCACTGAGGAGATGTTGGGGAGGGACCCAGTCACTGAGGAGGGGTTGGGGAGAGGCCCAGTCACTGAGGAGATGTTGGGGAGGGGCCCAGTCACTGAGGAGGTGTTCGGGAGGGGCCCAGTCACTGAGGAGGGGTTGGGGAGGGGGCCAGTCACTAAGGAGGGGTTCGGGAGGGGCCCAGTCACTGAGGAGGGGATGAGGAGGGGCCCAATCACTGAGGAGATGTTGGGGAGGGGCCCAGTCACTGAGGAGATGTTGGGGAGGGGCCCAGTCACTGAGGAGGGGTTGGGGAGGGGCCCAGTCACTGAGGAGGGGTTAAGGAGGGACCCAGTCACTGAGGAGGGGTTGGGGAGAGGCCCAGTCACTGAGGAGATGTTGTGGAGGGGCCCAGTCACTGAGGAGGTGTTCGGGAGGGGCCCAGTCACTGAGGAGGGGTTGGGGAGGGGGCCAGTCACTAAGGAGGGGTTCGGGAGGGGCCCAGTCACTGAGGAGGGGATGAGGAGGGGCCCAATCACTGAGGAGATGTTGGGGAGGGGCCCAGTCACTGAGGAGATGTTGGGGAGGGGCCCAGTCACTGAGGAGGGGTTGGGGAGGGGCCCAGTCACTGAGGAGGGGTTGAGGAGGGGCCCAGTCACTGAGGAGGGATTGGGGAGGGGCGCAGTCACTGAGGAGATGTTGGGGAGGGGCCCAGTCACTGAGGAGGGCTTGGGGAGGGGCCCAGTCACTGAGGAGATGTTGGAGAGGGGCCCAGTCACTGAGGAGATGTTGGGGAGGGGCCCAGTCACTGAGGAGGAGTTCGGGAGGGGCCCAGTCACTGAGGAGGGGTTGGGGAGTGGCCCAGTCACTGAGGAGATGTTGGGGAGGGGCCCAGTCACTGAGGAGGTGTTGGGGAGGGGCCCAGCCACTGAGGAGATGTTGGGGAGGGGCCCAGTCACTGAGGAGATGTTGGGGAGGGGCCCAGTCACTGAGGAGATGTTGGGGAGGGGCCCAGTCACTGAGGAGATGTTGGGGAGGGGCCCAGTCACTGAGGAGGGGTTAGGGAGGGGCCCAGTCACTGAGGAGATGTTGGGGAGGAGCCCAGTCACTGAGGAGGTGTTGGGGAGGGGCCCAGTCACTGAGGAGATGTTGGGGAGGGTACCCAGTCACTGAGGAGATGTTGGGGAGGGCACCCAGTCACTGAGGAGATATTGGGGAGGGGCCCAGTCACTGAGGAGGGGTTGGGAAGGGGCCCAGTCACTGAGGAGATGTTGGGGAGGGGCCCAGTCACTGAGGAGGGGTTGGGGAGGGGCCCAGTCTCTGAGGAGATGTTGGGGAGGGGCCCAGTCACTGAGGGGATGTTGGGGAGGGGCCCAGTCACTGAGGAGGGGTTGGGGAGTGGCCCAGTCACTGAGGAGATGTTGGGGAGGGGCCCAGTCACTGAGGAGATGTTGGGGAGGGGCCCAGTCACTGAGGAGGGGTTGGGGAGGGGCCCAGTCACTGAGGAGATGTTGGGGAGGGTACCCAGTCACTGAGGAGATGTTGGGGAGGGTACCCAGTCACTGAGGAGATATTGGGGAGGGGCCCAGTCACTGAGGAGGGGTTGGGGAGGGGCCCAGTCACTGAGGAGATGTTGGGGAGGGGCCCAGTCACTGAGGAGGGGTTGGGGAGGGGCCCAGTCACTGTGGAGATGTTGGGGAGGTGCCCAGTCACTGAGGAGATGTTGGGGAGGGGCCCAGTCACTGAGGAGGTGTTGGGGAGGGGCCCAGTCACTGAGGAGATGTTGGGGAGGGGCCCAGTCACTGAGGAGATGTTCGGGAGGGGCTCAGTCACTGAGGAGTGATTGGGGAGGGGCCCAGTCACTGAGGAGATGTTGGGGAGGGGCCCAGTCACTGAGGAGATGTTGGGGAGGGGCTCAGTCACTGAGGAGGGATTGGGGAGGGGCCCAGTCACTGAGGAGATGTTGGGGAGGGGCCCAGTCACTGAGGAGATGTTCGGGAGGGGCTCAGTCACTGAGGAGGGATTGGGGAGGGGCCCAGTCACTGAGGAGATGTTGGGGAGGGGCCCAGTCACTGAGGAGATGTTGGGGAGGGGCCCAGTCACTGAGGAGATGTTCAGGCGGGGCCCAGTCACTGAGGAGATGTTGGGGAGGGGCCCAGTCACTGAGGAGATGTTGGGGAGGGGCCCAGTCACTGAGGAGATGTTGGGGAGGGGCCCAGTCACTGAGGAGATGTTGGGGAGGGGCCCAGTCACTGAGGAGATGTTCAGGCGGGGCCCGCCGCCGAGGAGGTGTTGGGGAGGGGCCCAGTCACTGAGGAGATGTTGGGGAGGGGCCCAGTCACTGAGTAGGTGTTGGGGAGGGGCCAGTCACTGAGGAGGTGTTGGGGAGGGGCCCAGCCACCGAGGAAGGGTTCGGGAGGGACCCAGTCACTGAGGAGATGTTGGGGAGGGGCCAGTCACTGAGGAGATGTTGGGGAGGGGCCCAGCCACCGAGGAAGGGTTCGGGAGGGACCCAGTCACTGAGGAGGGGTTGGGGAGGGGCCGAGTCACTGAGGAGATGATGGGGAGGGGCCCAGCCACCAAGGAAGGGTTCGGGAGGGTCCCAATCACCGAGGAGATTTTTGGGCGGGGCCCGCCGCCGAGGAGGTGTTCGGAAGGGACCCCCACCGGAAATGTGCTTGAGCGGGGCCCTGCCACCGGAAAAGAGTACGGGCGGGCCCCACTGCTGAGAGGGTGGTCGGGTGTGACCCGCCGAAGAGCTGGTCGGGCGACCCCATCATGGAGGAGGTGCTCGGCCGGGCCGGCGAGGAGGCCTCGAGGTAAGGGCAAGGCGAGGCATGAGGTCGGGCGGCAGCGAGGCGAGGGACGGTAAGACGCAGTCCGAGGTCGGGCAGCAGCAGGACCTCAAGGTCAGAAGGGTCGGCGGATTCGGATTCTGGAACATTTTACAGATTCCAGACGACCCTGCCACCAATCAGTCCGGAGACCGGATTCCAGAGCATTCCAGATTCCGGAACTCCAGAATTTAGACGCTCAACCTGTATATCCTTTTGTAAATATGGAAACCAAAACTGCACGCAGTATTCCAGGTGTGGCCTCACCAATACCTTATATAGCTGTAGTAAGACTTCCCTGCTTTTATAGAAACGTAGAAACATAGAAAATAGGTGCAAGAGCAGGCCATTTGGCCCTTCGAGCCTGCACCACTATTCAATATGATCACAGGGGTGACCACATATGCAGGAAATGTCTCCAGCTCCTCCAGCTCGAGCGCCGAGTCTCGGAGCTTGAGCGAGGACTGGAGGCACTGAGGAGCATCCGAGAGAACGAGAGGTACGTGGATAGCTCGTTTCAGGCGTTGGTCACCCCACAGATTAAAAGGGTACAGGAGGATAGGGAATGGGTGACCATCGCACACAAGAGTATGGCGAGGCAGGTAGTGCAGGAGTCCCCTGAGGCTATCCCGCTCTCCAACCGGTACTCTATTCTGACTACTGGTGATGCCTCTGGGGAGTGCAGCCAGGGCCAGCTGCACAGGGGGGGAGGAAGAAGATGGGAAGGGCTATAGTGATAGGAGATTCAATAGTTCGGTTAGCAGATAGGCGCTTCTGCGGCAGCAAAAGTGACATTAGAATGTTGTGTTGCCTCCCTGGTGCAAGGGTGAATGATGCCACTGAGCGACTGCAGGGCATTCTGGGGAGGGAAAGGGAACAGCCAGAGGTTGTGGTCCACATTGGTACCAACGACATAGGTAGAAAGAGGGGTGAGGTCCTGAAAGCAGAGTTTGGGGAGCTAGGAGTAAGATTGAAAGCAGTACCTCAAAGGTGGTAATCTCGAGATTATTGCCAGTGCCACGTATTAGTGAGGGTAGAAATAGGAAGGCTAGTCAAATAAATACGTGGCTGGGACATTGGCATAGGAGGGAGGGCTTTAGTTTCCTGAACAATTGGGACCGCTTCTGGGATAGGTGGGACCTGTACAAGTCGGACAGGTTACACCTCAACAGAGACGGGACCAATGTTCTCGCAGGTGGTTTTGATAGTGCAGTTGGAAGGGCTTTAAACTAGCTTAGCAGGGGGATGGGAACCCAGGAGAGGGCTCTGAGCTAGTTAGAGTGGGTGAGAGCTCAGATGAACAGGACCCCAAGAAAGAATGCAAAAGGCAGGAGGCAACAGAGCAGAGTAGCACTGGGGTAAGTGTAAACCACAAGGTGATAGGAAGGGACAATATGTATGGATATAAAGGGGCTGCAGGAGGGGTCAAAACTAAAAATCATGGTTTAAAAACTAGTATTAAAACACTCTACCTAAATGCAGGCAGCATTCGAAATAAAGTAAATGAGTTGACGGCACAAATCATTACAAATGGGTATGATTTGGTGGCCATTACAGAAACGTGGTTGCAGGGTGGCCAAGACTGGGAATTAAACATACAGGGGTATCTGACAATTCGGAAAGATAGACAAGAAGGAAAGGAGGTGGGGTAGCTCTGTTAATAAAGGATGATATCAGGGCAATTGTGAGGACGATATTGGCTCTAATGAACAAAATGTTGAATCATTGTGGGTGAAGATTAGAGATAGTAAGGGGAAAAAGTCACTGGTGGGCGTAGTTTATAGGCCCCCAAATAATAACTTCACAGTGGGGCGGACAATAATCAAGGGAATAAAGGAGGCATGTGAAAAAGGAACGACAGTAATCATGGGGAATTTTAACCTACATATCGATTGGTCAAATCAAATCGCATGGGATAGCCTTGACTAGGAATTCATAGAATGCATACGGGATTGTTTCTTAGAACAGTATGTTACAGAAGGAGCAAGCTATCTTAGATCTGGTCCTGTGTAATGAGACAGGAATAATAAACGATCTCCTCGTAAAAGATCCTCTCGGAATGAGTGATCACAGTATGGTTGAATTTGTAATACAGATTGAGGGTGAGGAAGTAGTGTCTCAAACGAGAGTACTATGCTTAAACAAAGAGGACTACGGTGGGATGAGGGCAGAGTTGGCTAAAGTAGACTGGGAACACAGATTAAACGGTGGCACAATTGAGGAACAGTGGAGGACTTTTAAGGAGCTCTTTCATAATGCTCAACAAAAATATATTCCAGTGAAAAAGAAGGGCAATAAGAGAAGGGATAACCAGTCGTGGATAACCAAGGAAATAAAGGAGAGTATCAAATTAAAAACCAATGCGTTTAAGGTGGCCAAGGTTAGTGGGGAAACTAGAAGATTGGGAAAATTTTAAACGACAGCAAAGAATGACTAAGAAAGCAATAAAGAAAGGAAAGATAGATTATGAAAGTAAACTTGTGCAAAACATAAAAACAGATAGTAAAAGCTTTTACCAATTTATAAAACAGAAAAGAGTGACTAAAGTAAATGTTGGTCCCTTAGAAGATGAGAAGGGGGATTTAATAATGGGAAATGTGGAAATGGCTGAGACCTTAAACAATTATTTTGCTTCGGTCTTCACAGTGGAAGACACAAAAACCATGCCAAAAATTGCTGGTCATGGGAATGTGGGAAGGGAGGACCTTGAGACAATCACTATCACTAGGGAGGTAGTGCTGGACAGGCTAATGGGACTCAAGGTAGACAAGTCCCCTGGTCCTGATGAAATGCATCCCAGGGTATTAAAAGAGATGGCGGACGTTATAGCAGATGCATTAGTTATATCTACCAAAATTCTCTGGACTCTGGGGAGATACCAGCGGATTGGAAAGCAGCTAATGTAACGCCTCTGCTTAAAAAAGGGGGCAGACAAAAGGCAGGTAACTATAGGCCGGTTAGTTTAACATCTGTAGTGGGAAAAATGCTTGAAGCTATCATTAAGGAAGAAATAGCAGGACATCTAGATAGGAATAGTGCAATCAAGCAGACGCAACATGGATTCATGAAGGGGAAATCATGTTTAACTAATTTACTGGAATTCTTTGAGGATATAACGAGCATGGTGGATAGAGGTGTACCGATGGATGTGGTGTATTTGGATTTCCAAAAGGCATTCGATAAGGTGCCACACAAAAGGTTACTGCAGAAGATAAAGGTACGCGGAGTCAGAGGAAATGTATTAGCATGGATAGAGAATTGGCTGTCTAACAGAAAGCAGAGAGTCGGGATAAATGGGTCCTTTTCGGGTTGGAAATCGGTGGTTAGTGGTGTGCCACAGAGATCGGTGCTGGGACCACAACTGTTTACAATATACATAGATGACCTGGAAGAGGGGACAGAGTGTAGTGTAACAAAATTTGCAGATGACTCAAAGATTAGTGGGAAAGCGGGTTGTGTAGAGGACACAGAGAGGCTGCAAAGAGATTTAGATAGGTTCAGCAAATGGGCTAAGGTTTGGCAGATGGACTACAATGTCGGAAAATGTGAGGTCATCCACCTTGGAAAAAAAAACAGTAAAAGGGAATATTATTTGAATGGGGGAGAAATTATAACATGCTGCGGTGCAGAGGGACCTGGGGGTCCTTGTGCATAAATTCCAAAAAGTTAGTTTGCAGGTAATCAGGAAGGCGAATGGAATGTTGGCCTTCATTGCGAGAGGGATGGAGTACAAAAGCAGGGAGGTCCTGCTGTAACTGTACAGTGTATTAGTGAGGCCACACCTGGAGTATTGCGTGCAGTTTTGGTCACCTTACTTAAGGAAGGATATACTAGCTTTGGAGAGGGTACAGAGACAATTCACTAGGCTGATTCCGGAGATGAGGGGGTTACCTTATGATGATAGATTGAGTAGACTGGGTCTTTACTCGTTGGAGTTCAGAAGGATGAGGGGTGATCTTATAGAAACATTTAAAATAATAAAAGGGATAGACAAGATAGAGGCAGAGAGGTTGTTTCCACTGGTCGGGGAGACTAGAACTAGGGGGCACAGCCTCAAAATATGGGGGAGCCAATTTAAAACCAAGTTGAGAAGGAATTCCTTCTCCCAGATGGTTGTGAATCTGTGGAATTCTCTGCCCAAGGAAGCAGTTGAGGCTAGCTCATTGAATGTATTCAAATCACAGATAGATAGATTTTTAACCAATAAGGGAATTAAGGGTTACGGGGAGGGGGCGGGTAAGTGGAGCTGAGTCCACGGCCAGATCAGCCATGATCTTTTTGAATGGCAGAGCAGGCTCGACGGGCTCGATGGCCTACTCCTGTTCCTAATTCTTATGTTCTTATGTTCTTTTGTGTCACGCGACATTTCTATCAATGATCCTGTGTATGTACTGAATTATGGTCAAGGTCCCAAGTGGATCGCCCGTACTGTTACAGCCAAGGAAACTAATTCAGATTTCCAGTTTCTGAAAAGCTCAGATAATTACACTTGCGGTTTTACAGGCTGCTGACATCGGGCTTTTCCCAGCAGTCACTCTTGTTTTCAAATATATGAAATAATACTTTATCATATTAAAGTTTAAAAGTAGGTTTCCTTGGCTCGGGTGACTCCATGCTTGGAGACAATGATGGAATGACAGGTCTGGGGTCAGGAATGAAGTGATCCTGAGAGAACGCACCATCAGGATCCTGGTCTGAGCAGCTTGCGCTGCTACCGGCACCGGCAGCAATCTGAGCGAGTTCATGTGGGGGCTGTGGTACCCCACCGGACGGTCTCCGTGGCCCGGGGTGGACCCAGCCGCGAAGGTTAGACTCGAGACTCCCAAAGCAAGCGCTCCACTCGGAACTCCTTCCCGGCAAACGAGCCACAGGTGGGCAGAGGAAACGCTACAAGGACACTCTCAAAGCCTCCCTGATAAAGTGCAACATCCCCACCGGCACCTGAGAGTCCCTGGCCAAAGACCACCATAAGTGGAGGAAGTACATCCGGGAAGGCGCTGAGCACCTCGAGTCTCATCGCCAAGTGCATGCAGAAATCAAGCGCAGGCAGCGGAAAGTGCGTGCGGCAAACCAGTCCCACACTCCCTTTGCCTTAACAACTATCTGTCCCACCTGTGACAGATACTCTGATTCTCGTATTGGACTGTTCAGCCACCTAAGGACTAATTTTAAGAGTGGAAGCAAGCCTTCCTCGATTCTAAGGGACTGCCTATGGTTTGGACCCAGCAGCGAAGGTAACACTGAGGTGTCGGGTGGCATCCAGCTGAGACTGCATGAGAACAGCCACAGTCTCAAAGCCACCAGAGATTACAGCAGCAAGACACCCCGTGGCCTGTTGCCCAGAGAGCATAAGAGCATTCTGAGCTTCCAGGGCCGCGGCCATCCTCTCCAACGCAGACCTATACGCTCGTTCACTTGCGCCTGAGTGCAATGGCAGCTGCCATATCACCAACGAGTCGTGGCACCACAGCTGGCTCCGCACGGTCTCTCTGGGAGTCTACCATTGTCTGCATTGGCAATGATGGGCTCCGTAGTGTGCGCAGAGCTTTTTTTTATTTCAAAATATACTTTATTCATATAAAAATTGTACAGTACATTCAAAAGCAGTTCAGTACACTTAGTTGCGGTCAGCAATCCCATACACTTGGGTGCTGACGGCAGTTCCATTCGATACATTTCCTTGCTTTTCAGTTCAAGTACAATTAGGTACAATACGGGGTACATTGTAGTACATTCAACAAATCGCTGCCGACTATGCGGGAGGCGGACTCCTCCATGTTCCACACCACTTCCGACAGCCTCTCCGGCACCCTTGCCACTGCCCCCAACATGTGGGAATGCATGGTCTCCACCTTTCTTTCATAAGCCCCAACATCGATGGATTCGTCTGAGTCCTCTTCAGCAGAACTCCCACGCGCACTCGGCCCACGGAGAGATGGCACCCAAGGTTCCCTATTCCCGTCACCATGCTGCAGCCTACTAGGCCCCAGTTCAGCACCCAGTGCAGACCCCTCTGTCATGTCTACTAGATCCGCGTACTCCCAGTATCTGAGCTGGTGCGTGTGACTGTAGGAAGCAGTGACGCGGTGCTGACAGCATTGTCTCCCTATTCCTCTGCCTCATCTGATATGTTGCCAACAGATTGAGTGGGCTCCAGGCTCTCATCCAGGTTCCCAATGTCCTCCAAGGTGTCAGGATGGCCATGGCTGTCATTGCCCACTTGGCTGTCCTCCAGGCTTCGCCTCTCAGTCTCAACATCAGCTTCTCCCTGACCTCGGCTGCCATTGCCCTCAAGACTATCGTCCTGCCTTGCCCTCCAACTTGCACCAGTACTACGACCCTCGCCTTGGTTCTCCCTCGGCCTCTCATCTGCAAGCATAAATGGTACAAGGGCTGCTATGAGGGGGAGGTAGGGAATTGACGCATGGAGGCTGCAACAAGCACACAATCAGAAGGAAAGGCACAGTAGGCGCTGGCGCTTGAAGAGAGAGAAAGCATTAAAGGAGGGCCTTCACTTACCCATGCTGCTGACAGCGGGATCGGCAGTACTGGAGGCCACAGGGAAGGCAGCAAGTCTGCCCACGAATGCCTGGACCCTCTCTTCCAATGGTATGAGGACCTGTATCTCAGCCTCCCCACCACCAGTCCTCCTTTGTTTCATTCGGTTGTGCGTAACCTTGGCCTGCAAAACAAAGAATGCTTGCTCAATAGCAGTGTCATGAAGCATAGAAATGAGTGCGCAAGTGTGTGTCCCTGACATGCAGCTATAACTGTGACATGAAAAGGAGCCTCTATTGCGAGAACACACACATATATATATATATATATATCGAGGCCTCAACAGTGAAATGCGGCTTCAGTGATTATACAGTGAAGGGGGGAGATGAGAGAAGGATGAAGGAGAGGCTCGCAGATGGAAGATCAGCAGTTTGTGGAACAGGTACTCACTTTCATCAATCGAAGTTGCATGTTCAGCCATGAACTCATTGAATGGCGGTGCAGGCTAGAAGGGCCGAATGGCCTTCTCCTGCACCTATTTTCTATGTTTCTATGTTTCTATGAATGATGTTGTTCATCCTTTCTCGGTATTGGGTGGCGATCCAATCATGAATGGCGGTCCCTGAGACCTCCACAGCAATCTCTCTCCACGCATTTGTAAACACTTCCTGAGTCTGTCTGCCTGCATCAGGGTACACGACTCGTTTCCTTCCCTCCACAGCCTGCATGAGTGTTTCGAGCTCGGCATCTGAGAAACGGGTTGCCCTCCTTGCTACAGACGCACCTGCCATGGCCTTCACTGAAAGGCTTTCCCTCCTCAGGGCCTAGCTACAAACCCCGGCCTTTAAGAAGGCCAGGGACCAGCTGGCTCGTTAACACCAAATCACCAGGAAGTAAATTTCCCAGTCCATAGGCCGTTCCCCGTTCCCCACCCACACCACTGCAAACTGCCGATTCCCACCAGACAATACTGCTGGCCGGCATTTTTTTTCAAAAATCGCTGAATTTCGATCGAACGACCACCGCAATGGCAGCCAGAAAGCAGTAAGTGCGCTCCATTTCTACCCCACTGTTGCAGTGATCTCTTAAGATCTCTGAGCAAATTGATCAATATCTCTTTGTGCTGCCACATGGAAAGATTTTCTCTATTCAATGCTTACAACTAAATTGCAAATGTGTCTTTATAACTGCATTTATGATTTTGTTACAAATGTTGAATAGAGGAAATCTCCTCCCAAAAAAGGTATATTGACATATATTTTGCTTCTTCATCAATTTGCCTTAATAGCTGTGTGTTTTTAATGTTCTGTGTATATCAGATAATAATAAAAATGAGGAATATGCTTTAAATGTGTTATCACCTCTGCTTTGGAAAATAATGTTAATTCAACAGAATAGGTATTTACAAGCATTAGCCTAGAAATGGCTGTAAACGGTCACCACGGGTTCTCAACCAAAAAGCAACATATTCAAATCTGCTCACCTCAGTAGGGAGAGTTCCATCAATTCTCAGTTGGGTTTTATACAGATGCAATAAAAGAAAAAAAATAAATTTACATTTATATAACATCTTTCAGCACTTCAGCCAATGGTGTACTTTTGAAGTGTGGTCACTGTTCCAATATGCGCACACCAAGGTTCCACAAACAGCAATGTGACAATGACCAGATAATCTGTTAAAATGATGTTGGTTGAGGGATAAATATTGGCCAGAACACCAGGGAAAGCTCCCTTGCTCTTCTTAGGAACAGTGCCATGGGATCTTTTACATCCACCTGAGAGTTTAGCCGGGACCTTGGTTTAACGTCTCATTTGAAAGACGGCACCTCCGACAGTGCAGCTTTCCCTCAGTACTGCACTGAAACTTTAGACTTTGTGCTCAAGTCTCTGTAATGGGACTTGAACCCACAACCTTCTGACATAGAGGTGAAAGTGTTAGCACTACCACAATGCCACATGGATGGTGAAGATAACATAGACCATACCTGCTAGTTGATCAGAGAGGGCCTTGAAATAGGCACAGAGAACTTTGAGGCCTAGACCATTACCCTTGCCGACTGGAGAAGACCAGGTTTACTATGAACAGGAAAATAATTGGAATTTAGGGAGTGAAATGGGGGAAAGGTAACTCGTGAGGCCTCCATTATTTGCTGATTCAGGACTTCTAGATGTCACAAGGTGATCTACCTTAAAGAATTCCACATCTGTAATTCAGTTTATATCACATATTTGTGTGCTACAGTAGTAAAAGTTTAGAAAAGTTACCGATGATTGATGAGTCACACATGATTTGACTTTTATCATCCTTACTTCAGGTCACAAAATAACTCTTTGCCTCTCAGCCCAAATGTATGGTTATGATGTAAATTTGAGGCTCTACCTTGCCATTTAAGCCTCGAGTTACCTTATACTAAACAAAATTGAGAATAATTTACCCAGCGGAATGAAAAATACCAGCAAGTGCTTCAAAGCACAACTCCCAAGCCCTTGGTTACGAGATAGAACCTAAACAGAAACAAATAAATGGAGCACATTCAGCGGCATTACCATCGCTGAATCTCCCATCATCAATATCCTGGGGGTCACCAGTGAGCAGAAACTTAACTGGACCAGCCATGTAAATACTTTGGCCACAGAGGCTGGGTATTCTGTGGCGAGTGCCTCACCTCCTGACTCCCCAAAGCTTTTCCACGATCTACAAGGCACAAGTCAGGAATATGATGGAATACTCTCCACTTGCCTGGATGAGTGCAGCTCCAACAACACTCAAGAAGCTCAGCACCATCCAGGACAAAGCAGCCCGCTTGATTGGCACCCCATCCACCACCTTAAACATTCACTCCCTCCACCACCGGTGCACCGCGGCTGCAGTGTGTACCATCTACAAGAGGCACTGCAGCAACTCACCAAGGCTTCTTCGGCTGCACCTCCCAAACTCACAACCTCTACCGCCTAGAAGGACAAGGGCAGCAGGTGCATGGGAACACCATCACCTGCAAGTTCCCCTCCAAGATACACACCATCCTGACTTGGAAATATATAGCCATTCCTTCAAATATATCGTCGGTGGAATTAAAATCCTGGAACTCCCTCCCCAACAACACCGTGGGAGTACCTTCACCTCGCCATATGGACTGCAGCGCTTCAAGAAAGCGGCTCACCACCACTTTCTCAAGGGCAATTATTGATAGGCAATAAATGTTGGCCTTACCAGTGATGCCCACATCCCAGGAATGAATTAAAAAAATACTGTCAGGTTTAAAATATCAGTGTAAAAACAGAACATATGAGACTATTTGTATTCGATGTATAAAGAATTCAGCAACATGTCTGTGCCCTCTTTTCAGGCTTTCTCTCACTTAAAAGTAAAGCACCTTTACAAGAAAAGCAAGAAAAGAACAGGAATATCCACCCACTTTATCCATTAAGAAAGGTAAGAGCTATTTTTGTTTTCTGAGTCAACACACCTGCTGTTTATCAGTTAACAGTATATCTTTTCTTGGCTTGTTCTTGATTCATAACTTGATCTATAGTTTTTTTATTACATCAAAGTGCAACATTTCAAAGACCCAAAAAGTTTTTAAAAAGGCAAAAATTTCATGTGTGGAATAAATGTATCTTAGTCACAAATGTCCCATCCATCAAATGTTCCTGACTGTCAGCAGTTTCTGTTGAAGTATCCCATCATTATAACAATTAAAGGAAGCAGTAAAACAGCTGGAATGTAAAATGCTGCATTAGATTTTACAGCGAGTAACTTGAAAATACCAACTGAACTGGCACAGAGATGCAGCAATGAGCTGCAGTCCAGAGCGATCAGAAGTGGGTGCATATCTGGGATTTTTTCATATGTAGCCTCAGCTGTGACATCAGTAAATAATGCAGAGTAGAAGCTGAACAACTCCCTGTGGAAAGGAAACCTTGGAGGGTAAGTCTTTGCAGGTCATTCCTCCCCATTTCCTTTTCTCCCCAATTTCCGCCCCTCACACCCATTGACTTCTTGTTGAGGTACAATTCCACAAGTATCAAGCATTCTCCAAAGCCTTGCCATTCTTTACCTGCGTGTATGCAGTCCTGTGTTGTAGCTTCATCAGGCTGGAACCTCATTTTCAGGTACACCTGGCGCTCCAGCGATGTTCATCTATATTTCTCATTTGCTTTGGGAGTCTTGTGTCAGGCATGCGAACAATGTGGCCGCCCAATGGAGCTGGTCGAGTGTGGTCAGTACTTCGATGCGAGGGATGTTGGCCTGGATGGAGATCTAAACTATAAAACCAATGCGAAGTGTATAGCTGATTTATTGGCGCCTGTTTTACACTATTGCACAAAGTCAAAGCCAATATCCTGAAATTCCCTAACTAATGACATTTTGGGAGCACCATTACCACAATGACTGCAGCAGATCGAGGAACAAGCCCACCACCGCTTTTTCAGGGCAACTAAAGTTCTGCATTTTTTTCCCCTGGCAGCACTGTTGGCTTTTGATCATCTTCATTCCCTTGTTACTTTATATCTTCTACTTGCTGGTTAATTAAGTCAATATTAAGGGCTCAACCTACAGCAATGTTGTGCAGCATAGAGCACACAATGAAGTACTTTTCCAGTATTCAGTGGGGAATATGACAATGTACGCACTGAATGATGCCGATATCTGATGCATTACTGCAAGAATCCCATTCGTTTGTTCAGTGCAGGCATTGTTAGATCCATGTTCTGCTTCAGTTCAGGGGATGTACAGAGGTGTAAGAAGCCATGGTTACAATGTGTTCCAACAGCAAACCTTCAATTCTGCTCTCACCTTGAATTAGAGGTGCCACTGAAAGTTGTCATAAAATGAATGAATCCTGATTATTGTCAGAGAAGCGGCCATGAATTTGTATGATTTTTATCTGTGCATCACCATCATTTGTACATTGATTGAATCAAACCACATTCAATTGATGCAAGTATCAGGATTGCGGTTTTGTTGTGTGGATCATGTATCAGCCAATAATTTCCTGCTTATAAAGAGCTAGCTGTCTCTGCCGCTGAATATGACGTGTTTGCACATGTCTATTGAGGGTTTTGCTAAAAGTTGACACCTGATTTTGGAGAGCGCTGCATTCAGTTCAATGAACACAGCAGTTGCAGAGAGAAATAACTTGTAACTACATGATCCTTATCACAGTTTCAGGACATAGTAAAATACTTAGTTACTTTTGAATGTTATGTGGGCAAACCTGACAGCCAGTTTACACACTGCAAGGTCCAACAAACTGCAAATTAAATAAATGGCCGGCTGTATTTTTGGTAGCATTGGTTGAGGGAAGAACATTGGCCACAAAGCTGTGGAAACTCCCCTGTTCTTCAAATAATGCGATTGGCTCTTTTACAACCATCTGAACAGGCAGATGCAGCCTTGATTTTAATTGTCTCAGCTGATGGACAATACCTCGGACAATACAGCAATCCCTCAATACAGAGGTACTCATCGAAGTGTCAGTTTAGATTGTACACTCAAATCCTGAAGAGGGGCTTGAACCAACAACCTTTAAATTGAGAGGGAAGCATGTTGCGACAACTACAAGAGAAATGCAGGCAACAGCACCAACCCTTGTACATGGCCTTCTTTGACCTTACAAAGGCCTTTGACACTGTCAACCATGAGGGACTATGGAGTGTTCTCCTCCGTTGGCACCATAAAAGTTTAGGATTGTATTAACTTTGACTTCACTGATAGAGCAGTGTATCACTACTGCCATGTAGACCATAAGCTTGGTACCAGAATTGAGATTCTGGTCTTCAAGCACTCTCTTCTTCAGGCAACCAAAGACTGCACTGGCACAATGGAGGCGGTGTTGGACCTCATCGTCGATGTCTGCCCTTGCTGTTAGTAGGCTCCCAATGTATGGAAAATGGTCCACGTCGTCCAAGGCTGTGGATTTTGATGACCGGGGGGGGCAGTGCTGTGTGGTGGGGTCAGGTTGATGGAGGATTTTTGTCTTACAGATGTTTAGTGTAAGGCCCATGCTTTCATACGCCTCGGTGAAGATGTTGACGATGGTTTGGAGTTCGGTCTCTGAATGTGCACAGACGTAAGCACCATCCGCATACTGTAGTTCGATGACAGAGGATGTGATGACCTTGGATCTAGCCAGGAGGCGACGAAGGTTGAACAGGTTCTCATTGGTTCTATAGTTTAGTTTCACTCCAGCGGGGAGCTTGTTGAGCATTGCAGCAAGGAAGATCAAGAAAAGCATTGACGTGATGACGCAGCCCTGCTTGACCACGGTCCAGATGTGGATTAGGTCTGTGGTGGATCCGTTGGTCAGAATCACGGCTTGCATGTCATCATGGAGCAGGCGGAGGATGGTGACAAATGTTTGGGGCAGCCATAGTCCTTCACTGTTGATAGTGTCAAAGGCCTTTGTGAGGTCAAAGAAGGCCATGTACAAGGGTTGGTGCTGTTCCCTGCACTTCTCTTGTAGTTGTCGCGCAGTGAAGATCATGTCCGTTGTACCCCGTAGTGGAAGAAATCCGCATTGTGACTCTGGGAGGAGTTCTTCAGCCGGCACCTGGGAATGCCTGGCCCAAGACCGCCCTAATTGGAGGAAGAGCATCCGGGAGGGTGTCAAGCACCTCGAGTCTCGTTGCCGAGAGCATGCAGAAACCAAGCGCAGACAGCGAATGGAGCGTGTGGTAGACTCCCTACCCACCCTTTCCTTCAACGACCATCTGTCCCACCTGTGACAGAGACTGTAATACCCGTATTGGACTGTACATTCACCTGAGAACTCCGTTTTAGAGTAGAAGCAAGTCTTCCTCGATTTTGAGGGACTGCCAATGAAGATGAGAGCAGTGTGAATTGTTGGCAGTTCCTGCAGGTCGATTGCAGAGCTCAGCCATAATGTCTTTGCTGAGCTGTAACTTCATAAGGCACTGGTCCTCTGTCAAACTTTGAACGCTACCTTTAGCCTGCCTGTATCAACCCTCGGGTCTTGCCGCAACTCCTGTGATCTCTGCACTTTTTGTTTACTTGCCCCCTCCATCTGATCCACACCATCTGGTAAGAAAGAAAGCTGCATTTATATCGCGCCTTTCATGACCTCGGGATACCTCATAACGCTTTAGAGCTAATGAAGTATTTTGGGTGTGTAGTCATTGTTGTAATGTAGAAAAGGTGGCAGTCAATTTTCACACAGCAAGGTCCCATAAACAGCATTGTGATAATGACCGGAAAATCTGTTTTTTGAGTGATGTTGGTTGAGGGAAAAATATTGGCCAGCGTATCAGGGATAATTCCCCTGCTGCTCTTTGAAATAGTGCCATGAGATCTTTTACGTCCACTTGAGAGGCCAGATGGGGCCTCAGCTTAACATCTCATCCGAAAGACAGCACCTCCGACAGTGCAGCCCTCCCTTAGTACTACACAGGATTGTTAGCCTAGAATGCAACAGTTCACCCCAGTGCCCATGCTCTTGTCTCTGAAAAGCCATGTAATATTACATAAGAACATGAGAACATAAAAAATAGGAGCAGGAGTAGGCCATACAGCCCCAAGAACCTGCTCCGCCATTCAATATGATCATGGTTGATCTGATCATGGTCTCAGGTCCACTTCCCTGCCCGCCCCTCATAACCCCTTATTCCCTTTTCGGTTAAGAATCTGTTTATCTCTGTCTTAAATTTATTCAATGTCCCAGCTTCCACAGCTCTCTGAGGCAATGAATTCCACAGATCCACAACACTCTGAGAGAAGAAATTCCTCCTCATATCAGTTTTAAATTGTCGGCCCCTTATGCTAAGATTATGCCCTCTAGTTCTAGTCTCCCCTATCAGTGGAAACATCCGCTCTGCATCCACCTTGTCAAGCCCCCTCATAATCTTATACATTTCGATAAGATCACCTCTCATTCTTCTGAATTCCAATGAGTAGAGGCCCAACCTACTCAACCTTTCCTCATAAGTCAACCCCTTAATCTCCGGAATCAAACTAGTGAACTTTCTCTGAACTGCCTCTAAAGCAAATATATATTTTCTTAAATATGGAAACCAAAACTGTTGTGTATGCATACTGTGTGATGTCTGTAACACTGTTATGCCACACTGAATGTACCCTTATACTGTACACACCTTACCTATACACCAGAGAGTGCTGCTGCTGGAGACCTAAGGGTTACCTGAACACTTCAGGTAACCCAGTATAAAAAGGAACACACAGCTTGTTGTCAGCACTCAGGAGATGCAAATAAAGGACTACAGGTCTACACATACCCTGCCTCGCGGAGTCATTACTAAAGGTGCCTATATACACTACAACTGGCGACGAGAATGGTATACGAGGTCACGAACTACGTGCTCAACATGTCTAACCTCAGCAACTTCCAGCAATTTACAGAGGGGGAAGATTAGGATGCTTTTGTGGAAAGATTGAAACATTTCTTTATAGCCAATGACCTGGACGGGGACACACCGGCAACACTATCAAACAAACGCAGGGCCATCCTGCTTAGCAGTTGTGGGCCCACCATCTATTGCCTCATCAGGGACTTACTAGCCCCGGAGAAGACAACCACCAAGAGCTATGAGCAACTTGTAACAATCATACAGGAACAACTAAAACCGAAAGAAAGCATTCTCACAGCCAGGCACCGGTTCTATACTTACCGGCGACCTGAGGGCCAAGAAATTGCTAAGTATGCTGCAAAGAGATTTAGATAGGTTAAGCGAATGGGCTAAGGTTTGGCAGATGGAATATAAAGTCGGAAAGTGTGATGTCATCCACCTTGGGAAAAAAACCAGTAAAAGGGAATATTATTTGAATGGGGAGAAATTACAACATGCTGCGGTGCAGAGGGACCTGTGGGTCCTTGTGCATGAATCCCAAAAAGTTAGTTTGCAGGTGCAGCAGGTAATCAGGAAGGCGAATGGAATGTTGGCCTTCATTGCGAGAGGGATGGAGTACAAAAGCAGGGAGGTCCTGCTGCAACTGTACAGGGTATTGGTGAGGCCGCACCTGGAGTACTGCGTGCAGTTTTAGTCACCTTACTTTAGGGAGGATATACTAGCTTTGGAGGGGGTACAGAGACGATTCACTAGGCTGATTCCGGAGATGAGGGGGTTACCTTATGATGATAGATTGAGTAGACTGGGTCTTTACTCGTCGGAGTTCAGAAGGATGAGGGGTGATCTTATAGAAACATTTAAAATAATGAAAGGGATAGACAAGATAGAGGCAGAGAGGTTGTTTCCACTGGTCGGGGAGACTAGAACTAGGGGGCACAGCCTCAAAATACGGGGGAGCCAATTTAAAACCGAGTTGAGAAGGAATTTCTTCTCCCAGAGGGTTGTGAATCTGTGGAATTCTCTGCCCAAGGAAGCAGTTGAGGCTAGCTCATTGAATGTATTCAAATCACAGATAGATAGATTTTTAACCAATAAGGGAATTAAGGGTTATGGGGAGCGGGCGGGTAAGTGGAGCTGAGTCCACGGCCAGATCAGCCATGATCTTGTTGAGTGGCGGAGCAGGCTCGAGGGGCTAGATGGCCTACTCCTGTTCCTAATTCTTATGTTCTGATGTTCTTATGTTCACACTTAAGAAGACTAGCTGCACCGTGTGATTTTGGCGACCACCTTAATGAAGCACTAAGGGACATATTTGTCATCGGAATCGGCCACAAAGGCCTCCTACACAAATTGCTCTCGGCTGACATCACAGTCACCCTGCAGAAAGCAATCCAAGTGAGCTAGGCCTACATGGTTTCGGCCGGCGACTCCAGGCAAATACTGACCCAGGACTCTAAACCGGCGAGCACAGTGTACTACATGGTTACTTCTAAAGGCAGAAATGCTGCCCCGAGTCTCGCAAGCTGAGTCCGCCACATGGGGCAAACCGGATGGCCCCGTGCTGGCGCTGTGGAAGAAACCACGGAGCCCACCAGTGCCGCTACAAAGACTATACATGCAAAGGCTGCAAAGAGAAAGGGCACTTTCAAAGAACGTGCAGAAAACGCTTTACTCACCGCGTCTCCGATGAGCTGGCTGATCAACCGGGCTCTGATACAGATGAAGAGGAAGTTGCTCAAACCCTGGAAGAAGAGTATGGAATCTTTACCTGCTCCACCGAAAGTTCTCTGTGGACGATGGAAGTGGACATCGACGGAGTCCCAGTCTCCATGGAAATCGACACAGGGGTGAGCCAGTCTGTGATGAGCCAAATGACCTTTGAAAAAATTTGGATCCTGCCACTCGACCAAAACTGTCTCCTGTCCAGGCAAAGCTGCTCACCTATACCAAAGGTAAAATCTAAATCGTTGGCAGCGTGGACGTCCAAGTCTCCCAGGACGGCATGTTGAACAAACTCTCTCTGCGGATTGTAGCTAGCGACGGTCCCACGCTGTTGGGCAGAAATTGGATGAACCGGGTCCACATCAGGCAAAGTGGCCCTGTGGAAGAAAAGACCACCACAGCCCACCTGCAGGTAAGCCAGGAAATGGCTGCAGCACCAGCAACACAAGGAGAAAAATTTGTAATCAAAATGGCCGCGGCCAGACCACGAGGGGCAGCGTTGGAGGAGCATCACGTGACACCGAGCGGCCAATCGGATTTGAAGGCTCCCTTAAAGGAGACCGGTAACCAAAGAAATTTAAAGGGGAAGTTTCAACTATTTGAGTACACGGACTTTAAAGCTAAAGATGCGATTAAAGGGTGCAAGTATGAAAATGTATGCAATGTAATAATGAATTATGATGCTGGTTTAACTAATAAGAACATAAGAACATAAGAACATGGCTGATCATTTTTGCAACTTTAGTACTCCATTCCTGCTTTCTCTCCATACCCCTTGATCCCTTTAGCCGTAAGGGCCACATCTAACTCCCTTTTGAATATAACTAACGAACTGGCCTCAACCACTTTCTGTGGCAGAGAATTCCACAGGTTCACAATTCTCTGAGTGAAGAGGTTTCTCCTCATCTCGATCCTAAATGACTTACCCCTTATCCTTAGTCTGTGACCCCCGGTTCTAGACTTCCCCAACATCGGGAACATTCTTTTTGTATCTAACCTGTCCAATCCCATCAGAATTTTATATGTTTCTATTCTTCTAAATTCCAGTGAATATAAGCTTAATCATGTTCTTATGTTCTTATGTAATCGATTCAGTCTTTCTTCATATGTCAGTCCTGCCATCCCGGGAATCAGTCTAGTGAACGTTCGCTGCACTTCCTCAATAGCAAGAATGTCCTTCCTCAGATTAGGAGACCAAAACTGTACACAATATTCAAGGTGTGGTTTCACCAAGGCACTGTACAACTGTAGTAAGACCTCCCTGCTCCTATACTCAAATCCTCGCGCTATGAAGGCCAACATGCCATTTGCCTTCTTCACCGCCTGCTGTACCTGAATGCCAACTTTCAATACTGATGTACCATGACATCCAGTTCTCGTTGCACCTCCCCTTTTCCTAATCTGTCACCATTCAGATAATATTCTGCCTCCCTGTTTTTGCCACCAAAGTGGATAAAGTCACATTTATCTACTTTATACTGTATCTGCCATGCATTTGCCCACTCACCTAACCTGTCCAAGTCACTCTGCAGCCTCTTAGCATCCTCCTCACAGCTTACACTGCCATCCAGCTTAGGGTCATCTGAAAACTTGGAGATAGCACATTTAATTCCTTCTTCTAAATCATTAATATATATTATAAATAGCTGGGGTCCCAGCACTGAACCTTGCGGTACCCCACTAGACACTGCCTGCCATTCTGAAAAGGACCCACTTATTCCTACTCTTTGCTTCCTGTCTGCCAACCAGTTACCCCCAATACCATGTGCTTTAAATTTGCACACTAGTCTCTTGTGTGTGACCGTATCAAAAGCCTTTTGAAAGTCCAAATACACCACATCAACTGGTTCTCCCTTGTCCACTCTACCAGTTACATCCTCAAACAATTCTCGAAGATTTGTCAAGCATGATTTCCCTTTCATAAATCCATGCTGACTTGGTCCAATCCTATCACTGCTTTCCAAATGCGCTGCTATTATATCTTTAATAATTTCCCCACTACCGATATCAGGCTAACTGGTCTATAACTCCCTGTTTTCTATTCTCCAACCTTTTTTAAAAAGTGGGGTTACATTCGTACCCTTCAATCCATAGGAACTGATCCAGAGTCTATAGAATGTTGGAAAATGACCACCAATGCATCCACTATTTCTAGGGCCACTTCCTTAAGTACACTGGAATGCAGACTATCAGGCCCTGGGGATTTATCGGCCTTCAGTCCCATCAATTTCCCTAACACAATTTCCTAACTAATAAGGATTTCATTCAGCTTCTCCTTCTCGCTAGACCCTCAGTCCCCTAGTATTTCCAGAAGTTTATTTGTGTCTTCCTTCGTGAAGACTGAACCAAAGTATTTGTTCAATTGATCTGCCATTTCTTTGTTCCCCATTATAAATTCACCTGATTCTGACTGCAAAGGACCTACATTTGTCTTCACTAATCTTTTTCTCTTCACATATCTATAGAAGCTTTTGCAGTCAGTTTTTATGTGCCCTGCAAGCTTACTCTCATACTCTATTTTCCCCCTCCTTATATATCTGTGGCTGTGTGCCGGGATTCTATGGGTCCTGACTAAAGAAGGGCTGCATTGATTGGAGGGGAAGGCACACGTCAATCTAGTGCACTCTTGCTGAGAAAGCTGGAGGCACTATCTGTAACTTGTTTGCACTTCCCTTGATCCCACCAGCAGCTCAGCTGCTTTTCCCGTTGATACCAATCGCCTCACCTTATTATCTGTGGCTCTGTGCTGGGACTACGAGCAGGGAGAATGATCACCCACCTTGGAGCGAAGAACTGATCTACACTCACAAAGGTTGAGCCTGAGGATGCCAGCACTGTACACTATCATAGAACGCCAGCCACCACAAGCCTCTGGATCCATCGTGCCCCAGTCACTGTGGCCACCAATGCTGCTACCTCTAACCCACCCACTGAACTAAGTTTCAATACTGCTGCCTCTAACCTGTCTGCTTACCTCAGTCCAATACTGTGCCATTGACAATTACTGGAGGCCGCATCTGTATCTCAATCCTGCCTCCTCTCCACACCGACAGTTGCAGAGACAAACGGGAAAGAGAGTTAAATAATAGAAAAGGAAAGAGAGTAAAGAAAAATAAAGGAGCAAAGAAGAAAAGTTAGCTGGAAAGGCAGAGAGAGATAGAAGTGAAGGAAAAGAGAGAGGCAGGCCAAAATGAAAATAGAGAAACTGAATTGAAGGAAGAAAGCGAGATTGAGGTGTAGGAAGAGAGAGAACAACAAACAGAATTGAAAAGGAGAAAGGGACAGAAGTGAGAGGTGTAAATGTGGTATACATATTCCAAGAAATGCAAATTGGGAGTTGGGAGTTGGATATGGCATTGATCATGATTCTGCTGGAGTCTACGTGGTAGACTGGTCACAAAGGTTAAAGCCCATGGAAAACCAGGGCAAAGTGGCTAGTTGGATCCAAAATTGGCTTAGAGGTAGGAAGCAAAGGGTAATGGTTGATGGATATTTTTGTGACTGGAAGGATGTTTCCAGTGGGGTTCCGCAGGGCTCAGTACTGGGTCCCTTGCTTTTTGTGGTATATATCAATGATTTAGATTTGAATATAGGGAGCATGATTAAGAAGTTTGCAGATGACACTAACATTGGCTGTGTGGTTGACAATGAAGAGGAAAGTCAAGGACGGCAGGAGGATATCAATTTACTGGTCAGGTGAGCAGAGCAGTGGCAAATGGAATTTAATTTGGAGAAGAGTGAGATAAAGTACTTTGGGAGGGCTAATAAGGAAAGGGTATATACATTAAGCAGTAGGCCACTTAATAGTGTAGATGAACAAAGGGACCTTGGAGTGCTTGTCCACAGATCCCTAAAAGTAGCAGGCCAGGTGGATAAGGTGGTTAAGAAGACATACAGAATGCTTGCCTTTATTGGCCAAGGCATAGAATATAAGTGCAGGGAGGTTGGTTAAATTGTATAATACTCTGGTTAGGCCACAGCTGGAGCTGGAACATGCAGTTCTGGTCGCCGTATTATAGGAAAGATGTGATTGCACTAGAGAGGGTGCAGAGGTGATTCACTAGAATGCTGCCTAGAATGGAGAATCTTAGCTACGAGGACAGATTGGATAGGCTGGGTTTGTTCTCATTGGAACAGAGGAGGTTGAGAGGAGACCTCATTAAGGTGTACAAAATTTTGAGGGGTTCGATTTCGTGGATAGCAAGGGCCTATTTCCCTTGGTGGTAGGGGTCAATTACGAGGGGGCACAGTTTTAATGTGGTTGGTGGAAGGTTCAGAGGGGATTTTAGGGGGGACTTCATCACGCAGAGGGTTGTGGGGATCTAGATCTCGCTGCCTGGAAGAGTGGTGGATGCAGAAACCCTCATCACATTTAAAAGGTGCTTGGTTGGGCACTTAAAGTGCCGTAACCTGCAGGGTTACGGACCTAGAGCTGGTAAGTGAGATTAATATTGCAGGGAATCGAATACGGCCAGGGTGATCTCCTGGACTAATTTCGATCGCCTGGATGAGTCAGAGAAGGATTTTCCCAGACTTTTTTTTCCCCCAATTGGCCTGGGTTTTTATCTGGTTTTTGCCTCTCCCAGGAGATCACATGGCTCCCGTTGGGGTGGAGTGTAAAATGTTTCAGTGTAAGGGGTATCGCATTGTGTGGGGTGGACTGGCTCTTTACCTTTCCGCCATTGTTCATTGTTCATAGGTAACCTTCAGGGCTGTGTGGCTCTTTGTCGGCCGGCACGGACACGATGGGCCAAAATAGCCTCCTTCTGCGCTGTAGATTTCCCTGTTTCTGTGATTCTAAAAGCCGTTCAGGGCCTTTTATTTATAACCTGAGTCACAGGGTCTCAGACTGAGAGTGCTGCTTTTCCACATTTACTTTTAAATTACGCCTCTAGCTATCCTGTGATGTGCAGAGTGGGTGCACAAAGTGGATGATCCAAATTAGACAATGCACACACGCAATGTTTGTTCCCAACACTTATAAGGTCAGCAACATTTTTTCTTTGATGCGCCTCTGTGAAAGTCCTTGTGATGTTTTTCTATGTTAAAGGGACGATATAAGTGTAAGTTGCTGTTATACCATTTAAACTCAGGAAAATGTGGACCCCCATTCTACAAGTATTACATTTTTAGACTTTCTTTGCCTCTGAAACGCCGGCTGAAATTTTGATTGCTACGATTGCGCAAATCTTTTAGATTTTACTTTTTATTCTGTTTTTTTTTAAATGGCTACTCCCTGCTCTGTTCTTTCCAACGTTGTCAGTCTCTGAGTCTGACGACGGTAACAGCTGAGCTTTTTATTCAGTGTTGCTCCTCTGGTGACTGCTCGCCTGCTGTTGATCAAGTTTTCCAACTTTAAACTTTCTTCTTTAGCTGCTTCCTATTCACCTGACTCAGGTACCTGAGCCCGTAATTATTTTGCCAATGCTGTTTACTGTAACTCCAGATGTCAGGAGCAAATTACAGACATGTTAATTATAGAAATTTGTTGTCTCGGCGGCCACCCTGGCTCCTTTCACACATACATATATATTTATTTTGTTTTGAAAGGGTGTAATATCCTTGTACGTGGGGCTGGTAATTGCGTGCTGCTTTCTTTTAGTTGAACCCAAAACCTACAGCTTTCAAAGAGCAAGAGAAGTGTATCTACTTTGCTTTATTGTTTCTCTGCTCTGCTGTAAGAAGTCACGAAAACTGTAATTACACTGTGTTTAGCATGGTCCGTCGTGCGCTTCACAAAGGCGGATGAGGTCCTGGGCTGTGTTTTGGCACCACCGATACATAAAATATGCCTCAAAGCACTGACGTGACACCCCTGCTGAACAAATCCCGGGTCCTGGCAGAGTTAGCTGCTGTAGGTTTACTGAGCCATCTTTGAATTGAGTATTCCCCCCCCTGCCTTCCCACCCCACACAGCACCCCCCCCCCCCCACCCAACACCCCGACCCCCACCGCTTTGCACACCCAGTCCCATTTCTGAAATCCTCAATCTCAGCTGTATTTCACTTGATTATTTTCCCCTCACATTCACTCTAAAGGGGGAATTCCAACTAGGAGCAGGATTCAGGTAGATGTGTGGCGAGCACCAAGTGTGCCTACGTCGGCAGAAGTATGAGACCAGGGCGATTCTAGCTCCCCAGCCTCAACTGCACACCCCCGGTCAGCCGCCCGCCTGCAACGGGTGGAGAGCAGAAACTGTCCGGTGGGCAGGAGCGGGGATTCAGGTAGCAGGAGGCTGCCAGATGGGTCTTTGAATATATTTAAGGTGGAGCTAGACAGATTTTTGAACGATAAGGGAGTCGAGGGTTATGGGGAGCGGACAGGGAAGTGGAGTTGAGGAAAAGATCAAATCAGCCATGATCTTATTGAATGGCGGAGCAGGCTCCAGGGGCCAAATGGCCTACTCCTGCTCCTATTTCTTATGTTCTTATGTAATAAGGTAAGGCCCGACGGCATGAAGGTAAGCTGCTGGGTCTGGGAGGGACGGGTTAGTTAAACACTTCCTTGCCGGGGGCCCCGAGGACAGCACGCCTCAAATGGGCCCCAAGAAGGGGACTCCTCCTCTCGCTGTCTTCACCTGGTGGGAAAGCCACAACGGAGTTAAAATTGCAGTTGACGCCCAAGGAATTCTTCGAGCCCCACTCTACATATCGACAAAGTGAACCCCGCTGGCTTCAGGATTTCAGAAATGGGATTGGGGGTGGAAGGAGGTGGCAGGGGGTTGGGGGGGGGTGGGGGATGTGGGGGAGGGGGGGGTTAAATACTCAATCAGTGGAGCAGGTTGAAATCAGGATCAGCACGAAGCAGGCGGGAAAGCGATAGGTAAGCCACCCGGGACATTGTAACAGCCCAGCTTGTTGCCGGGCAGGTTAGTTTAAAATTGACCCCTAAGTTATTACTGGATACTGTTACTTAAAACCCCCTTCTTTCTGGGAAACAAAGATAAGCATTGTATCAGCATGAGCTGTGAATAGACGGAGGAACAGACAATTTACAACTAACACGACATCGGAACTTCAAGCTTACAGGAAATTCGAGCATGCATTCTGATGTCCAAGCAACACATCGAATCATGGTTACTTACTGGCTAGGGAGTTTACACCTCTCATATACACCAACCTTCGTCGTCTCCAGGCCAGATCCAGGACCGTTCCAACCTCTGTCGTCGAACTACAGTATGTGGACGACACATGCGTCTGCGCACATTCAGAGACTGAACTCCAACTCATAGTCAACATCTTCACTGAGGCATACGAAAGCATGGGCCTTACACTAAACATCCATAAGACAAACGTCCTCCACCAGCCTGACCCCGCCACACAGCATTACTACCCGCCCCGGTTGTCGGGATCCATGGCACGGCTCTGGACAGTGTGGACCACTTTCCATACCTCGGGAGCCTCTTATAAACAAGGGCAGATATCGACGACGAGATTCAGCACCACCTCCGGTGCACCAGCACAGCCTTCAGTCACCTGAGGAAATGAGTGTTCGAAGATCAGGCCCTCAAACCTGGCACCAAGCTCATGGTCTACAGGGTTGTAGTGACACCCGCCTTCCTGTATGGCTCAGAGATGTGGACCATACAGTAGACACCTCAAATCACTGGAGAAATACCACCAACGATGTCTCCGCAAGATCCTGCAGATGCCCTGGGAGGACAGACGCACCAATGTTAGCGTCCTCGACCAGGCCAACATCCCGAGCATCAAAGCATTGACCACACTCGACCAGCTCCGTTGGGTGGGCCACATTGTTCGTATGCCTGACACAAGACTCCCAAAGCAAGTGCTCTACTTGGAACTCCTGCACGGCAAGTAAGTCCAAGGTGGGCAGAGAAAACATTTCAAGGACACCCTCATAGCCTCCTTGATAAAGTGCAACATCCCCAACAACACATGGGAGTCCCTGGTCAAAGACCGCCCTAAGTAGAGGAAGTGCATCCGGGAGGGTGCTGAGCACCTCGGGTCTCGTTGCCGAGAGCATGCAGAAACCAAGTGCAGGCAGCGGAAAGAGCGTGCGGCAAACCTGTTCCACCCACCCTTTCCTTCAACCACTGTCTGTCCCACCTGTGACAGGGACTGTAATTCCCGTATTGGATTGTTCAGTCACCTAAGAACTCATTTTTAGACTGGAAGCAAGTCTTCCTCGATTTCGAGGGACTGCCTATGATGATGACACACCAATGTCATGTGAATCCAATTCCCTTAGATATGTCATAAGTGTATTATTTTATGCACATGAATTTGAGTGTTTTTGGTCTAAATTGTGGATAGCAGCCTTGCTGGTAGGACCAATTTTCTAAGGTAAGCAAATATATGTTAGCTCCGTGACTGTACAGTCTAGAGTGTTGTCATAGAGAGCAAAAATTGATTTAATTGTATTTTGAGGCTATAAGAAGGGCTGCAAACCATTTGAAAAAATACCAGGCCAACCATAATATAAGGTGGTTTGTTAAAAGCGACACAATGCACAAATTACAACTCAGTTTGGGACCTATCTGATTTTGGACCAGGCAGTCTAGTGTTTAAGTGGGAAAAGCAGAAATCTGTAAAATTCCAAGATGACACTCAAGTGTAGTACTGAAGTTCTAGTGTAGTATGAAAGAAATTTTGATCGCCTAGATGGGTCAGAGAGGAATTTCCCAGACTGTTTTCCCCATATAGGCCTGGGTTTTTATCTATTTTTTCGCCTCTCCTAGGAGATCACATGAGTGGAGAATTTGTAGTGGGTAATGATGACAAACTGTCAGCATTTGCCTTCTTTACCCCTCTGAAACCTGACTGCAACTTCAGGATTTAGCGCATGCGCTGATAAATGCAGGAATCCTGAAGTTACAGTCAGTCATTCCCTGCTCCGCTACAGGCTGCGCTGTGAAACTCCCTTTAGCTGGCAATCAGTGAAATCAGTTGAACTCACGAAAACTTAGGGCTGGACTTTTGTTATGTTGCCGCCTCTGTTCACGTCCCGCCAGCAAATTAGTTGCCAGTTTGGCGCAGAGCAGCACCGCGCGGGAGTGTTGAGCTGGCGTGCAACGCTGGCAGTTTTGACTGCGCGTTGAAATTTGTTGTGCGTTGACCTTATAGCGCTCCGTAGCACGCCATGGTGGGACCGCCTGGAAAACCAGCCGGTCAGAGCTGTCCTGGCAGTGGTGAGTGATGGAATTGGTGAATGAGATAAGTTTGATTGTTCTGTTTAGTTTTATTTTTGCGATGTAGCTTACTGTGGGATGTTTAAGTTATTGGGAATTATTGTTGTGTCTTTACTTGCGATTTTGTTTTGCCACAGAAACCTCTCTTAGGGCACTGCCAGGCCGGCTCTTTAGCAATGGATTTTCAGTTGCTCAGCTGGTCTTGCCTAAAAGAGGTATGTATCGCCTTCCTTGGCGTTCTGCCCCACACTCAGAGCCCAGTTGATGAATTTTGATGACTGAGGTGCAAACTTTTCCTGGACACTATAATTACCACCCCGCCATGAATAATGCCGCAAAATGGAAGGTAACGAAAATCCAGCTCTTACCAGGAAAATCCAGAAATTCCGATCTAATTATGCTGTTATACACCCCATTAAAAGTTAAGCCTTGTTGGAATAGGTGCAACTGGGGTTTTAATGGTGTAGTGACTGCTGAACAACTATTCTGGTCCTAAAGAACAATTTTTATATTTGTAGAATGTCAAATGTCTCCATTATGATAGAAAATTACTAGATTGTTAAAATAATAAATAAAAATTAAAAACATTTTTAAAGTTTGTTTATGATATTTTAGCTTGTATCGTAACTCCATGGGTATGTACCAATCTTTATTTTGCTCTCCGTAAAACTTTCAAAAAGTAAATTGAATCTGTGCTTTTTATTTCCTGGTTTGCTGTCTGTGAGAAATCTTCAATGTGAATTGCTGCTTAGACAGCTTGATGACCACTGTTGCATCCACTGTGAATCACCTTTTGACAGCACTGCAATCAATTTAACGTCAAGAAACCTAAAGTTTATGCCACAGTGATCGCGAGATCTCTGTGGGCAAATTTCTTCGTGGTGAGCAGTGATCACTGTCACTTCGCCTCTGACTGCAAATTCTGGGCCATTGTGTTGCACAAAGTAACACAATTGCGTGGGACAGGCTGGATGGACCAGAGGGTCTTTACCTGTCCGTCATTGTTCGTATGTTTGTATACTCGTAAATACTGCAATATCATAGGTGATATTTTGCAGATGAGATGTTCCTTACCCAAGGAAGGATATACTTTCCTTAGAGGGGACACAACAAAGGTTCACTAGATTGATTCCAGGGATGAGAGGGTTGTCTTACAAGGAGAGATTGAGTAGAATGTGTCTATATTCTCTGGAGTTTAGAAGAATGAAAGGTGATATCATTGAAACAAATACAATTCTTAGAGAGCTTGACAAGTTAGATGCTGAGAGCTTGTTTCCCCTGGCTGGAGAGTATAGCCATTTAGGACTGAGATGAGGAGACATTTCTTCACTCAGACTGTTGTGAATCTTTGGAATTCTCTACCCCAGAGGGATGTGGATGCTCAGTTGAGTACAAGACTGAGATAACTATAATTTTGAGCACTAAGGGAATCAAGGAGTTGATGTAAAATTTCAGCCATGATCTTATTAAATGGTTGAGCAGGCTTGAAGGGCCGAATGGCTTACTCCTGCTCCTATTTCTTATGTTCTTGTGTAAAACCAATATACTGTCTGCTTGTTCTGGTGGACATTAAAGATCTCATTGCACTATTTGAAGAAGAGTAGAAACCTTTCAATTTCCTGGCCAACATCTCTCTCTCAACCAGTACCACCAGAAACAGATTTATTAATCGCATTGCTATTTGTGAGATCTTGCTATGCACAATATAGCTGTCATTTTGGCCTACACAACAACACTTCAAAAATAATTTGTTTGCATGAAGTACTTTCTAGAAGATGCGATGAAGAGCTATATAAATGCAAGCCACTTTTTTCTGTTGTAAACTGAATACCAAAAATCTGTTTTCTACAATAATTAATTCCATTTTACAATAGTTCTGATGGAGCGATTGCTGAGGTTATCCAGATTGTCTAATTAACTTTCATCATCTTCAAAGAAAAGACCAAGCCTGGAAAAGATGCTGTGCCGTACAGTTGTATGTATCAAACTCCTGTCTACTGTTTGATCAGAGGAAATAATACTCTTAAAATACCAGAACAAGGAATTTGATACAAATGCATCAAGTGTTTGTATGATAATATCACTTGGCATAATTTTCAGGCTCAGAACTCAAGCTGTGATGCTACCCTATCCAGCTTTGGACTTGGCAAAACATTGTCTAAAAAGAGAATTGATAGAAAATTTTTAGACTATGAGAACTGAGCTAGCCTTTAAACGTTGAGTCGGCCCTGCTCAGAATAGGCTTCCTTCAAGTCGTGCTGTATGTTCGAGGTTGTATGTTGTATGTTCGAGGTTGTATGTTTGTGTGTGTGGGGCGGGGTGACTGGAGAAGGGATTCATGTGGTACTCTGTATCTCTACTGTGCTACTCTCCTCTTTAACCTCCTTTCAAGAACATCGCACAGTAAATTACTTCCTGCAACTCTCTACCAGAGGTCAGATACCTTTTAAAAGCAACATTTAGAATAAATTAAGAGAAAAAATTGCGTTCGTAACCCAGTTTATCATTTCAAAACCACTCAGAGGAATCTTACAGCACAGAAGGAGGCCATTCAGCCTATCGTGCCTGTGCCGGTTCTCTGAAAGCACTACCAATTAGTCCCACTTCCCTGCTCTTTCCCCATCATCTTGCCATTTTTTCTTTTTTAAGTAGAGATGCAATTCCCTTTTTGAAAGTTACTAGTGAATCTGCTTCCACCACTCTTTCAGGCAGTGCATTTGGATCATAGAAACTTGCTGAGTAAAAAATAATTCCCCTCATCTCGCCCGTGGCTTTTATGCCAATTATTTTAAATCTGTGTCATCTGGTTCCCGACCCTGCTGCCAGTGGAAACAGTTTCTTCCTATCTACCCTTCGTATACCCTTCATAATCTTGAACACCTCTCTTTAAATCTCCCCTTAACCTTCTCTGCTCTAAGAAGAACAATCCTATCTCAGGCAAACAATCAAAATATTTCACACAGTGCAAAATTTCTCTTTATGTTGGCCAACGCTTTGACCATTCAACGGCAGGTATACAGGGAAATGTTACACTTCAGGGAGTTGAAATTATGGCATAAACTGCAGCTTGAACACAACACAGGATTGCAGCTTGTAGCTACCCTTTGGATATTAAGGGAATCAAGGGATATGGGGATAGTGCAGGAAAGTGGAGTGAGGTTAAAGATCTGCCATGATCTTATTGAATGGCAGAGCAGGCTCGAGGGGTCAAATGCAGGAAGAGACCAGCAGGTCCATCAAGCTTGCCCCATGCGCCATGATGTCTGGAGCATCATGACTAGACACCTCCCACATTATTCCCTCCCGTTGTCACGTAATCTCCTACTCCTATATCTTATGCAAAGTTAAAGCACATGGGTTTGGGGGTAGTGTGCTGACGTGGATTGAGAACTGGTTGTCAGACAGGAAGCAAAGAGTAGAAGTAAATGGGTACTTTTCAGAATGGCAGGCAGTGACTAATGGGGTACCGCAAGGTTCTGTGCTGGGGCCCCAGCTGTTTACACTGTACATTAATGATTTAGACGAGGCGATTAAATGTAGTATCTCCAAATTTGCGGATGACACTAAGTTGGGTGGCAGTGTGAGCTGCGAGGAGGATGTTAAGAGGCTGCAGAGCGACTTGGATAGGTTAGGTGAATGGGCAAATGCATGGCAGATGAAGTATAATGTGGATAAATGTGAGGTCATCCACTTTGGTTGTAAAAACAGAGAGACAGACTATTATCTGAATGGTGACAGATTAGGAAAAGGGGAGGAGCAACGAGACCTGGGTGTTATGGTACATCAGTCGTTGAAGATTGGTATGCAGGTACAGCAGGCGGTTAAGAAGGCAAATGGCATGTTGGCCTTCACAGCGAGGGGATTTGAGTACAGAGGCAGGGAGGTGTTACTACAGTTGTACAGGGCCTTGATGAGGCCACACCTGGAGTATTGTGTACAGTTTTGGTCTCCTAACCTGAGGAAGGGCATTCTTGCTATTGAGGGAGTGCAGCGAAGGTTCACCAGACTGATTCCCGGGATGGCGGGACTAACATATCAAAAAAGACTGGATCAATTGGGCTTGTATTCACTGGAGTTCAGAAGAATGAGAGGGAATCTCATAGAAACATTTAAAATTCTGATGGGTTTAGACAGGTTAGATGCAGGAAGAATGTTCCCAATATTGGGGAAGTCCAGAACCAGGGGTCACAGTCTAAGGATAAGGGGTAAGCCATTTAGGACCGAGATGAGGAGAAACTTCTTCACCCAGAGAGTGGTGAACCTGTGGAATTCTCTACCACAGAAAGTTGTTGAGGCCAATTCACTAAATATATTCAAAAAGGAGTTAGATGTAGTCCTTACTACTAGGGGGATCAAGGGGTATGGCGAGAAAGCAGGAATGGGGTACTGAAGTTGCATGTTCAGCCATGAACTCATTGAATGGCGGTGCAGGCTCGAGGGGCTGAATGGCCTACTCCTGCACCTATTTTCTATGTTTCTATGTTCTTATGTTCTTTCTGACTTAAAGCTCATCCTATAGTTTTATTCTGTAATGGGACAGAGACAGACATATGCATTGCATGCAAGTGCATGCCTTTCTCATCCCTGAGGGTGGTAAGGCAATAGTTGCAGTGTGAGAAAATACTGCCTCTCCATTACTAAGTGGCTGTTTCACAACTGCACAATAGTGATGGAAAATTGTCCAGATTCCAAAGGATCTGGCTGGGAGATCACTGTCGGCTTTCCCCCTCAATAAGTTTTTCATTGATCCCAGTTACAGTTTATAGCTACCACTGCTGCTTTGCTCAGGAGAGAACTCTACACTGCAGTGGGATTAGTTGGGATTCTGGGATTCAGTTCCCCACTGCTACCTTATTCCGACAGCAGAATCATAGAGCCAGTTCCACAGGGTCGCTAAATAGTGATCAGGAGTGGGAATTCTGGACAATTGTCCCCTACCTGGGGGTGCTGAGGCTAAATGTAACATAAAACTGCCGTCGCACCTGAGAACAGATAACTCAGGATTGAACTTGGGATTTTCCTGGTTGGTCTACTTCAGCTATTCACTGGACAAACTCACTGAGCTACAACCGAGATATCTGCGCTCCTCTAATTTTGGCCTTTTGAGTATCCTCGATTTTAATCGCTCCACCATTGGTGGCCATGCCTTCAACTGCCAAGGACCCAAGCTCTGGAATTCCCTCCCTAAACTTCTCCACCTCTCTACCACTCTCTCCTCCTTTAAGACACTCCTTAAAACCTGCCTCTTTGACCAAGCTTTTAGTTATCTGCCCTAATATCTCCTTATGTGGCTTGGTAAGTAATTATGCTTGATAACACTCTGGTGAAGTACCTTGGGACGTTTTACTATGTTAAAGGCGCTATATAAGTACAAGTTGGTGTGTTGTTGTGATTGAACTATCAGGGGAACTCGTCAAGATTTTTTATCCTTGCCCTCCGGAAATCCCTGCCCAGTTAGTTCCACCTTGTCTCCTGCTCTTAAAAACCTCTTGAAAACACTTTTTGTTGACTGTACCTTTGAACCTCCCAAACCCTCTTCATTTCCCCCCTTTTTACAGCTCTGTCCCATTGTTTAACCCTCCTAATATGAACACACGAAATTGACATACAGGAAGAGATCAACATCAAGCCTGCCCCACGGACCATGATGTCTGGAGCATCATGACTCGACACCTCCCACATCGTTCCCTCCTGTTGCCACCTAATCTCCTGGGAGAGGCAAAAACACAGAGAAAAAACCCCAGAGCCAGGAAGGGAAATAATACTCTGTAAAATTCCTCTCCGACACCTTCAGGCAATTAAAACCAGTCCAGGAGATCACGTGGACCAAGTGTTAATGTCAAAAGTCTTTCCGTAGGAAAGGAGCACTTTAGATAGTGCTGCTGTGTGTCCGCCTTGTAAACTGCTCCAAGACCTTATCCTGCATGATGTGTGGTTTATAATGCAAGTTGTTACAGTCCTCATTTATGTGAAAAAAGGAACTTGCATTTATATAGTGCCTTTCACAACCTCAGCATGTACCAAAGTGCTTCACAGCCAATTAAGTATTTTTGAAGTGTAGTCACTGTTGTAATGTGGGAAACGTGGCAGCCAATTTTTGCACAGCAAGGTTCCACAAACAACAATGAGATAATGACCAAATAATCTGTTAGTGATATTGTTTGAGGGACAATTATTGGCCAGGACACCGGGCATAACTCCTCTCCTCTTCTTCAAAAAGTGCTGTGGAATCTTTTACATCCACTTGAGAGGGCAGACGGGGCCTCTGTTTAGCATCTCATCCGAAAGACGGCACCTCCAACAGTGCTGCAATGCACTGAACTGGATTGTCAGCCTAGATTTTGTGCTTAAGTCTCTGGAGTGGGACTTGAACCCACAACCTTTTGACTTAGAGGTGAGAATATGTATCACGTGTTTGGGGTTAGAAGTGCTATCTGGATTTATTGCACAGATTGGCTAATGTAGGGGAATACCATAGCATAAGGTTTCTTCTCTGTCAATGCATTACTGGGCCGTTCAATACTTTATCTAAAGTTCAGTTGTTTCAGAAAGGACAGGGTGATTCAGTACCGTGCAGTTGTGAAATAGCTACTGAGTGACTCAGAGATTTACCATAGTAAGTAAAGTAACCTCAGTTTGGTGATTTTCTGACTGTAGCGCAAAACTTTTTTTTTGGTCTCCAAATGAATCACTGGTCAGACGGCCCCTCACTCATAAGTTACAGGCATCACAGAAAACAAGCCAACCATACGCATTTCTTCAAATGCTATTGTCGATATATTAAGAGTAGGTTTCTGAGTTCAGGCTGCTGGTTCAGAGATTTGCCCTTCTGGTCGCACATATTAGGAATTCATGGGTGCATTGTATGTAGCTTTCCATCCATTCATTTTACGAATGTTGGACCTACCATTTCCTGGCCTGCACTTCCAGAGGGCAAGTCTCCTGCCAGCAGTGTGGACTGGGAAGTTGGGCTATAGAATGTATCGCCAAATTAATTTAATGCAGAGAAATGATTAGGAAGAGTCAACATGGTTTTATCAAAGAGAAAAGAGGTTTGACAAATCTATTTAGAGTTTTTGAGGGTAGATGAGGGGGAACCAGTGGCTGTAGTATATATGGATTTTCAGAAGGCATTGGATAAGGTGCCACACAAGAAGTTGCTATAAAGGGCTCATGGGGTTGGGGAGGTAATATAATAGCATGGATTGAAGATTGATAAACGGACAGAAAAGAGAGAGTATGAATAAACGGGTCATTTTCAGAATGGCAGGGTGTAACTAATGGAGTACCGCAAGGATCGGTGATTGGGCCTCAGTTATTTACAATCTATATCAATGACTTGGATGAGACGGTCGAGTATAACATATCCAAGTTTGCTGATGATACAAAGCTAGGTGGGAAAGTAAGCTGTGAGTAGGAACAAAGAGACTGCAAAGGGATATAGACAGGTTAAGTGATTGGGCAGGAAGGTGGCAGATGGAGTATAATGCGGGAAGTGTGGAATTATTCACTTTGGTAGGAAGAATAGTAAAGCAGAATATTTTTAAAAGGTGAGAGACTGGTAAAAATTGGTATTCAGAGGGATTTGGGGATCCTTGTACACAAATCACAGAAAGTTAACATGCAGGTACAGGAAGTAAATAGGAAGGAAAATGGTATGTCAGCCTTTGTTGCAAATGGGTGGAGTATACATAAGAACATAGAAACATAGAAACATAGAAAATAGGTGCAGGAGTAGGTCATTCGGCCCTTCGAGCCTGCACCGCTATTCAACAGGATCATGGCCGATCATTCCCTCAGTACCCCTTTGCTGCTTTCTCTCCATACCCTTTGATCCCCTTAGCCGTAAGGGCCATATCTAACTCCCTCTTGAATATATCCAATGAACTGACATCAACAACTCTCTGCGGCAGGGAATTCCACAGGTTAAAAACTCTCTGTGTGAAGACGTTTCTCCTCATCTCAGTCCTAAATGGCCTACCCCTTATCCTAAGACTGTGTCACCTGGTTCTGGACTTCCCCAACATCAGGACTATTCTTCCCGCATCTAACCTGTCCCGTCCCATCACAATCTTATATGTTTCTATGAGATACCCTCTCATCCTTCTAAACTCCAATGTATAAAGGCCCAGTTGATCCAGTCTCTCCTCATATGTCAGTCCTGCCATCCCAGGAGTCAGTCTGGTGAACCTTCGCTGCACTCCCTCAATAGCAAGAACGTCCTTCCTCAGATTAAGAGACCAAAACTGAACACAATATTCCAGGTGAGGCCTCACCAAGGCCCTGTAGAACTGCAGTAAAACCTCCCTGCTCCTATACTCAAATCCCCTAGCTATGAAGGCCAACATGCCATTTGCCTTCTTCACTGCCTGCTGTACCTGTATGCCAACTTTCAATGACAGATGAACTATGACACCCAGGTCTCGTTGCACCTCCCTTTTCCTAATCTGCCGCCATTCAGATAATATTCTGTCTTTGCGTTTTTTCCCCAAAGAGGATAACCTCATATTTATCCACATTAAACTGCATCTGCCATGTCACTCACCTAACCTGTCCAAGTCATCCTGCAGCCTCCTAGCGTCCCCTTCACAGCTCACACCGCCACCCAGTTTAGTGTCATCTGCAAACTTGGAGATATTACACTCAATTCCTTCATCAAATCATTGATGTATATTGTAAAGAGCTGGGGTCCCAGCACGGAGCCCTGCAGCACTCCACTAGTCACTGCCTGCCATTTTGAAAAGGACCTGTTTATCCCGACTCTCTGCTTCCTGTCTACCAACCAGTTCTCTATCCACATCAGTATATTACCCCCAATACCATGTGCTTTGATTTTGCACACCAATCTCTTGTGTGGGACCTTGTCAAAAGTCTTTTGAAAGTCCAAATACACCACATCCACTGGTTCTCCCTCGTCCACTCTACTAGTTACATTCTCAAAAAATTCCAGATTTGTCAAGCATGATTTCCCCTTCATAAATCCATGCTGACTTGGACCGATCCTGTCACTACTTTACAAATGCGCTGCTATTTCATCCTTAATAATTGATTCCAACATTTTCCCCACGACTGATGTCAGGCTAACCGGTCTATAATTACCTGCTTTCTCTCTCCCTCCTTTTTAAAAAGTGGTGTTACATTATCTACCCTCCAGTCCATAGGAACTGATCCAGAGTCGATAGACTATTGGAAAATGATCACCAATGCATCCACTATTTCTAGGGCCACTTCCTTAAGTACTCTGGGATTCCCCAGGGACTTATCGGCCTTCAATTCCATCAATTTTCCAAACACAATTTCCCACCTAATAAGGATATCCTTCAGTTCCTCCTTTTCACGAGACACTCGATCCCCTAGTACTTCTCGAAGGTTATTTGTGTCTTCCTTCGTGAAGACAGAACCAAAATATTTGTTCAATTGGTCTGCCATTTCTTTGTTCCCCATTATAAATTCACCTGAATCCGACTGCAAGGGACCTACGTTTGTCTTCACTAATCTTTTTCTCTTCACATATCTATAGAAGCTTTTGCAGTCAGTTTTTATGTTTCCGGCAAGCTTCTTCTTGTACTCTATTTTCCCCCTCTTAATTAAACCCTTTGTCCTCCTCTGCTGAATTCTAAATTTCTCCCAGTCCTCAGGTTTGTTGCTTTTTCTGGCCATTTATATGTCTCTTCCTTGGATTTAACACTATCCTTAATTTCCCTTGTTAGCCACGGTTAAGCTACCTTCCCTGTTTTATTTTTATTCCAGACAGGAATGTGCAATTGCTGAAGTTCATCCATGTGATCTTTAAATGTTTGCCATTGCCTATCTACTGTCAACCCTTTAAGTATCATTTGCCAGTGTATTCTAGCCAATTCACGCCTCAAACCATCAAATTTATCTTTCCTTAAGTTCACAACCCTAATTTCTGAATTAACTGTGTCACTCTCCATCTTAATAAAGAATATAAGAACATAAGAAATAGGAACAGGAGTAGGCCATACGGCCCCTTGAGCCTGCTTCGCCATTCAATAAGATCATGGCTGATCTGATCATGGACTCAGCTCCACTTCACCACCCGCTCCCCATAACCCCTTATCCCCTTATCATTTAAGAAACTATCTATTTCTGTCTTAAATTTATTCAATGTCCCAGCTTCCACAGCTCTCTGAGGCAGCGAATTCCACAGATTTACAACCCTCTGAGAGAAGAAATTTCTCCTCATTTCGGTTTTAAATGGGCGGCCCCTTATTCTAAGATCATGTCCTCTAGTTCTAGTCTCCCCCATTCATGGAAACATCCTCTCTGCATCCACCTTGTCAAGTCCCCTCATAATCTTATACGTTTCGATAAGGTCACCTCTCAATCTTCTGAATTCCAATGAGTAGAAGCCCAACCTACTCAACCTTTCCTCATATGTCAACCCCGTCATCTCCGTAATCAACCTAGTGAACCTTCTCTGAACTGCCTCCAAACCAAGTATATCCTTTCATAAATATGGAAACCAAAACTGCACGCAGTATTCCAGGTGTGGCCTCACCAATACCTTATATAGCTGTAGCAAGACTTCCCTGCTTTTATATTCCATCCCCTTTGCAATAAAGACCAAGATACCATTGGCCTTCCTGATCCCTTGCTGTACCTGCATACTATCCTTTTGTGTTTCATGCACAAGTACTCCCAGGTCCCGTTGTATTGCTGCACTTTGTAATCTTTCTCCATTTAAATAATAATTTGCTCTTTGATTTTTTCTGCCAAAGTGCATAACCTCACACTTTCCGACATTATATTCCATCTGCCAAATATTTGCACCCTCCCTTAGCCTGTCTATGTCCTTTTGCAGATTGTTTGTGTCCTCCTCACACATTGCTTTTCCTCCCATCTTTGTACCGTCAGCAAACTTGGCTGCATTACACTCAGTCCCTTCCTCCAATATAGATTGTAAATAGTTGGGGTCCCAGCACTGATCCCTGCGGCACCACACTAGTTACTGGTTGCCAACCAGAGAATTAACCATTTATCCCGACTCTCTGTTCTCTGTTAGTTAGCCAATCCTCTAACCATGCTAAAATATTACCCCAAACCCCATGAACTTTTATCTTGTGCAGTAACCTTTTATGTGGCACCTTATCAAATGCCTTCTGGAAGTCCAAATACACCACGTCCACTGGTTCCCCTGTTTGTTACATCCTCAAAGAACTCCAGCAAAAATTGTCAAACATGACTTCCCCTTCATAAATCCATGCTGACTTTGCCTGACTGAATTTTGCTTTTCCAAATATCCTGCTACTGCTTCTTTAATAATGGACTCCAACATTTTTCCAACCACAGATGTTAGGTTAACTGGTCTATAGGTCCTGCTTTTCGTCTGCCTCTTTTTTAAAATAGGGGCATTACATTTGCAGTTTTCCAATCTGCTGGGACCTCATCCAGGGAATTTTGGTAAATTACAACCAATGCATCCACAATCCCTGCCACTACTTCGCTTAAGACCCTAGGATGCAAGCTATCAGGTCCAGGGGATTTATCTGCCTTTAGTCCCATTATCTTACTGAGTACCACCTCCTTAATTAGTATAAGGGTCATGGTGGAGGTCTTGCTGCAATTATATAGGGCTTTGGTAAGGCTACACCTGGAGTGCTGAGTACAGTTTTGATCTTCTTACCTAAGGAAGGATATATTTGCCTTAGAAGGGGCGCAACAAAGTTTCACTAGACTGATTCCTGTGATGAGAAGGCTGTCCTATGAGGAGAGATTGAGTAGAATATGCCTGTATTCTCTGGAGTTCAGAAGAATGAGAGGTGATTTCATTGAAACGTATAAAATTCTTAGGGGGCTTGACAGGGTAAATGCTGAGAGGCTTTTCCCCTGGCCGGAGAGTCTAGAACTAGGGGGCATAGTCTCAGGATGAGGGATTGGCCATTTAAGACTGAGATGAGGAAACATTTCTTCACTCAGAGGGTTGTGAATTTTTGGAATTCTCTACCTCAGAGAGCTGTGGATGCTCAGTCGATGAGTACATTGAAAAAAGGGAGCAATAGATTTTTGGGCACTACGGGAATCAAGGGATATGGGAATAGGGCGGGAAAGTGGAGTTGATGTCGGTGTTCAGCCATGATCTTATTAAATGGCGGAGCAGGCTTGATGGGCCATATGGCCTACTCCTCCTCCTCCTATTTCTAATGTTCTTAAGGCTATGAGATTTGGCAGAGGGAAGCTTGTAATGGACTTTTTTGGGTAGATACTTGAGGCATTAGAGCAGGAGAGAGACCTTGGAGGGTTTTAATGAACAGGTCACTAAAACCATCAGCACTTTGTTCGCAGCCTGTTTGAAAAATTGCAAACAGAATGTCGGGATAAATAGCGAAGGGTGTAAGATATAAACCCAGAGAGGTCATTTTAAACTGTATTTGGTCCTGGTGAGACTACACCTGGTATACTGCAGCAGTTTGGTTTTCCTATTTCAAAGAGCATATTTACTCGTTGAAGGAGATAAAGAGAAGGCTACTCGGTTGATCCCAGAACTTAAGGGAATGACACATGAGGAAGGCTTGACTTTGCTGGGTCTTCTCTTTTTTGAAAAGTGATGACTGAGTGGGGATCTGATTTTTAAAAATTTATTCCGGGATGTGGGCGTTGCTGGCAAGGCCAGCATTTATTGCCCATCCCTAATTGCTCTTCAGAAGTGGTGAGCCGCCTTCTTGAACTGCTGCAGTCCATGTGGTGAAGGTACTCCCACAGTGCTGTTAGGGAGGGAGTTCCAGGATTTTGACCCAGTGATGTTGAAGGAACGGCGATATATTTCCAAGTCAGGATGGTGTGTAACTTGGAAGGGAACTTGCAGGTGATGGTGCTCCCATGTGCCTGCTGCCCTTGTCCTTCTAGGTGTCCTTCTAGAAGTGTTTAAAATTATGAAAGTTTTGGACAAATTAAATCCACATTTGCTTCTCTGCCATGTACAGAATTTAAGCATAAATTAAGGACAACAAAAGTAAATAGAAAATGCAGCAGGAACTTTTTTTTACTAAAAAGAGTGGTAAGTATATGAAATAGATTACCGGAGAGGGGTGAAGGAACAAGAAACCTTGAAGGGTTTCAAGAAGGGACCAAACAGGTTCTTGTCAACAAATGGGATTATTAGATATGCACCAAGGGAATACTATGGATAGGCGGAGTAGATGGACCGAATGTCTTCTCCTGTCTGATACTGTTGCTATCAGTTTGTAGACAATAAATAACCTCTTGTATGAACAGCACTTTTCCATTCAGAAAAACAAAGAGTGCTTTGTGAAAAGTTTACTTTTTGTGTCACTTTTATTTTTAGCAACTTTTCAAAGAACTTTGCAAGGAAATTCATCCCTTTGAGTCCCAGTCAGTTATTGTTTCCAAGCAGCTGCGGTTCATTTCTTTCCCCGTCACATCTGGGGCTGCTTGAGAGAGAGAGAGAGAGAAAGAGAGAGCTTTCTTTCCTACACTCACACACACACATATATATTATATATATATTCCTCTCTCCTCTCTGTGGACATCACATGGAAGAGGAAACCTGTCATTTCTTGGAACACATCTTTTACTATTTTGCAACGCACAGCTGCGTTGCTGACACCTGAAGCCTCCGCTTTCTCATGGCAGATTTACCGCTTTCCAGCTGCAGGTGAGAGCCAAGTCAACGCGCAGCAGAACAAAGTCAGGCCAAACCTTTCCTTTCTGATCCTCGCCTCCTGTCACATGGTTTGGAGAAGAGCTTTTTTTAATAAAAAAGGAGAAAGAAAATCTCTTGCCGCGATTTAGATTCCAATCGCCTATTGAGCTGATCCATTCTTAGTCATTTCCTTTTCAAGATTTTTTGTTGAACCCTCGTAATATTTTACAATTTATAAATAGCGGATTTTAAATTACCACTTTGTTTATGCTAATGGTTGTTTATTTAGTCTTTCAGTTTTGTTTGGACGGATTTCGACAGCAATGATGTTTATCTGTCTCGAGGATTTTTTTTGAGAAATGTGTTTAGTCATTGATCTGGTGTCCAGTCTTTACCTCTTCCCAGTCCTATGTATTTCCATATTATAGACAGTGCAGTCTGGAAGGAATGGCTTGTGTATCTATAGCTTCCCTTCCTTTGTTCTCCTTCACTTCTCTTGCTACAGGCTTCACTTCAATTCCCCTCTCTCTTTCTCACTAACTGTCAGTTGTCTGCAACAGGTTTCCCTCTTTCTTGTGGCATTTGATGAGATTGTGGTGGGAAGAATGCATGGGGAAAGGATGTGCTGATGAAGGAATCCAGGGCGTGGCAGTCAGAAAGGTGGGAAATCAGAGATTTAAAAGAAGAAACAAGTTCATTAATCACTCCTCCAAAGACAACAAGCAGTAAATAATTTCTCCCGAGTTAAATCATTTCTCACTGCCACATTTGTGATCTAATAACAAATAAACGATTGAGGGAATGGCTGTGATTTCTGGGAAATGGAGCGTCATGCAGTTCTTCAGAGGCACTGGAAATTCTTATATCTTCTTATGACACAAAGGCATTAACTCAAAAAATAAACAAATTTTAGGCAATTACATAGTTATATGTCGCCCCATTAGAGTCAGCATTAATGGAGAGAAGCAGATTAAATCTCTTTGTATCCTAGCCCAGTAATCTACCTGTATGCCAACCTCAGGGAAACAACACCTTTAATTTACAAAGTGCCTTTAACATAGTAAAATGCCCCAAGGCGCTTCACAGGAGCGTTATCAAACAAAATTTGACACCGAGCCACATAAGAGGATATTAGAACAGGTGGCCAAAAACTTGGTCAAAGAGGTAGATTTTAAGGAGCGTCTTAAAGTAGGAAAGAGAGGCGGAGAGGTTTAAAGAGGGAATTCCAGACCTTGGGGCATGTGAATGAAGAGACTAGCAAGGATATGGAAAGAAAGACTTGCATTTATATAGGGTCTTTCGCAACCACCGGATGTCTCAAAGTGCTTCACAGCCACTGGGGTACTTTTGGAATGTAGTCACTGTTGTAATGTGGGAAACGCAGCAACCAATTTGCGCATAGCAAGCTCCCACAAACAGCAATGTGATAATGACCAGATAATCTGTTTTGTTATGTTGATTAAGGGATAAATATTGGTCAGGACACTGGGGATAACTCCCCTGCTCTTCTTCAAAATAGTGTCATGGGGTCTTTTACATTCACCTGAGAGAGCAGACGGAGCCTCGGTTTAACATCTCACCCAAAAACGGTACCTCTGACAGCACAAGGCTCCCTCAGCACTGCACTGCCAACCTAGATTTATGTGCTCAAGTCCCTGGAGTGGAACCCACAACCTTCTGACTCAGAGACGAGTGTGCTACCCACTGAGCCCCAGCTGACACAGAAATACAACTAACGTATGAAGTTGCTAAAGTCAGTAAATAGAACTAAGGGCTGCAGAGTGCCAGAAGGAAGATGAGATATCAGAGTCGATTTTTTTTTTTAGTTTGTGATGCCAGTGCCTCTGGCCATGCACATCAAGAAATGGTGGCGATGGCCAGAATTAATCAGGAACATACGGGGCAGAAGAGACCACTGCTGTCCATTAGGCTGGTCCCAAAGCTTGAAAAATACCACGTGCTATTGACTTCTCATGCCCCCGCAATCACTTTGAAGCAATTGATATGATTGGGTCTGCTCTGTGTTTCGGTCACTTTTTGTCCCTACTTCAAACTGCGTTTTTTTTTCTCTACCGTTTATTGTCTGTGACACGAAGAAGAACTGTAAGAATTGTTATCCCCAGTGTGTGTATCTGTGCATTACACTTACCTTCTCCATTGGTTTACACAATATTGTTGTTGTTGATGTTTAGGGAGGTTGTAAAACTATTCAGCTGAGCAACGTCATCAGCTATGAAAATACTGGAATTTTAGAGTTTGTAAACTAGAATCCTGATACTCATCGTCACTTGATAATGGTAGGGTCCTTTTTCCTTTTTTCTCCGTGTTTACTTTATGATGTACTGAAATAATGGTGCACAATAAACTGTATGCAGAGGTGCAGCATGCAGTTAACCTAAGCTTCATGTTCAAAGATTCCTTTTTAACCAAATTGCAGCCTTGAGAGCAAAATGCTCAATACCCTCATAGCTGTCTCGATTAGTCATTGCAGTGGATGAGAGGGCGGGGGGAAGGGCAGGGAAAGGTGTTTTTTGTACCAAGCTAAGAGGATAATATTGTTCAAAACATGTTTTGTTAACAATTAAAAGTTGTGCAAACCCACTTGTACTAGCAGATTAATGTGAAGAAACAGCCATATTCTACGTTATTTAATGGGTAGGTAAAATGGACAGATCATGATCCGGGATTGTGCAATGGAAAAATTGAGCACTTTTTATTAGCAAGGATGAAACACTTTTATGTCTTGCAATCTTCATTCATTACTAATTAGTGGGCATTGAAAAAAAGAGCAAATTTCAGTGGTCATTGTCTAGATGATGAATAACACAATGTCACGTAATTCTGTTGGGTGACCCTTGACCAGCTCAGGATATGAGCCTGTATGTAACATGCTGTGAATTTGTTGCTTGTTACAGGGTGACTGTCCAATGTGTTATGGAATAATAAACAGCCAATGCAAGCACTAACAATGCTGCAACTCCAGAAAGCTTCTTAACTAAATAACTTATTTTTCGAATCTCAACCAGTTTTCTCTGGAGGAAGAAACTAATAGCTGTTTCACAATGATTGAAAACAAAGCCCTATTCTCTCATAAGGCAATAAACCTGCAGATCAGTCTTTAGCAATATTCAACCACTCCCTGTCCTTGTCCATTTTATGGGCTCCAGAATGAACCTTGTTCTGCTGATGCCTTGTAGTTAGTCAGACAAACTGCAAACTTTACAATGGTCTTAAAGAGAAAGGTTATCATTTCCTAATTGCCAGTGGCATTTTAATTGCACCACTGGGTCAGACAGGATTTTTATTAACACTCTCATCAGTTATTATCTTGTGTGCCATTGTGGCAGTTCAATAGACACTCTGCAATGTTGATGTTAAAAATAAATTGGGGTGTTGGTGTGCTCCAAACCCTGGCTCGTTTTCTATTTTGAAAAAAATGTTTTACAATAACTGACATTATACACTTTGTTGCTCTGTGCAGACTATGCAATTCCTTTTGCAGTTTCAACTAAAACAACAATTTGCATTATTTAGTGTAGTAAGTATCTCATGTCACTTCACACCAGCGAATATATGCTGAGCTTATAGTAGGAGCTGATTAGACAAAGTGACCGAAGGCACGGTTAAAGAGGTACACTTCAATGTTAAATTTACCTGTTTGAAAATGTTGATATCTTAAGAATAAAAATGATAGATTTTGGTTGAGATTTTGATTGGGGAGGGATCCTGAACACTGAAGGTTGCAAGTAGGAAACAAGAATGATTCCTGGGATGGGGGGATTGTCCGATGAGGAGAGATTGAGTAGATTAGGCCTATATTCTCTAGAGTTTAGAAGAATAAGAAGTGATCTCATTGAAACATACAAAATTCTTAGCGCTTGACAGGGTAGATGCAGGGAGGATGTTTCCTCTGGTTGGGGAGTCTAGAACCAGGGGTCACAGTCTCAGACTAAGGGATCAGCCATTTAGGACTGAGATGAGGAGAAACTTCTTCACTCAGCGGGTGGTGAAGCTTTGGAATTCTCCACCCCTTGGACGGTGGAAGCTTAATCATTGAGAGTATTTAAGGCACAGATCAATATATTTTTGAATATTAAGGGAATCAAGGGATATGGGGACAGTGCAGGAAAGTAGAGATGAGGTAAAAGATCAGCCATGATCTTATTGAAATGTGGAGCAGGCTCGAGGGGCCGAATGGCCTGCTCCTGCTCCTATTTCTTATGTTCTTATGTTCTTAAGAAGTTCCCTATATTCATTGCCATGCTATTGCTCCTAATCCGATACTAAATAAGTGCTTCTTCCTCCTATCCCTTGAACAAGATACCATTGTAGTGGCTTTCACAATTAGACTTATTGTTCTTTCTGGTCAGTTACTTTATTTATAAAGTTAGCTTCTTACACCAAGCACAATTATCCAAACGGTCAAGCAGTCAGCCTGTGCTTAAGTTTATTGGATAGCTTCAAGCTACATTCATCCTTTAACTGGTCACAGGGCAGCAGCTGCATGGGAACACCATCACCTTCAAGTTACCCTCTGAGTCGTATACCATTCCGACTTGGACATTAATCATAGTTCCTTCATCGTCACTGGATCACAATCCTGGAACTCCCTCCCTAACAACACTGCGGTAGCGACCTCACCACACCAACTGCAGCAGTTCAAGAAGGCCCATCACCACTTTCTCAAGGGCAACTGGCCAATAAATACCAACCTTGCTAGTGATGCCCATGTTTCGAGAATTTTTTTTTTTAAAGAGCATAGAATGGAATCTTACTCCCTGATTTTTCTCTTTGGGGAAATCACCTCACCTTTGTTGGACACGTTCCACATCGACCAGCTTATGTGTCAGCTTGCCTCCATTAGTAGAACTCTTGCTTTCGAGTTAGAAGCTTGTGGGCTCAAGTCCCATCTCTCAGCTTGACTGCGTAACCTAGTTGACCCTTCAGTATAGTACTCGGGGAATGCTGCATTACCATGAAATATTAAACCAAAGTTTCTTAAGGTGTAAGCTAAAGATTGCATTGAAACTATTTGAAGCAGACCAGCGATTTCACAGGTGTGCTGTTCAACATTCTGCCTTAACTAACACCACCAAAAGGCAGCACATTAATTGGTCAATGATCTCACTGTTTTTGTGGGATCTTGCTGTGCAAACAGTAGCAGCTGCTTTTCTTAAGATAACAACACTCACTGCACTTCACAATAATTCATTGTTTGTGAAATGCTCTGACACGTTTCTGAGAGATGAGCTATAGAAATGCAAATACTTTTTCTCTTCGGGAGGTATGGGGAAATCTGAGTCTTAACACTGTGTAACACAATGCTTTAATGTACTCATCAGCACAGTGTGCCACCACAGGCAGTCTGGGATGTTGATTTTCAAAGGCTAGAGCTATTAAAGTAAACTGCTTCTTTCATCGCGTTGAACTGATGAAACAAGATTTGTGTCAGTTTGGACTTCTTACCAGATCCACCCTTATACTTCACAAAAATGGTGCTACTCCATGGCTGTGGTTTGAAGCAGAGTTCAGAAACATGCTGAATCCATGCTCCTTTTTTTGCAACACAGCTTTCTTTAACTGGTCACTGGGCAGCAGCTGCGTGGGAACACCAGCATTGAGCCAGGGCTTAGAAATTCGATGGTGCCACGCCTGTTATTCAGCTGCAAAACATGTGGCTAATCATCCAATATGGCTGGCGGGGCACGTGCGGTCATTAAGTGCTTGAAGTACACCACCCGCCATATTGGTAAAGGCAGAAATGTGGGATCCCGAGCCTGTGCCTGAAATAGGCGTTAGGACCTTTGCATATGCAAATAGATGGCAAACACCTGTTTGAGGCGTCCTTTGTAAAATTTGGCTGCCTGAGAGCACCGGGCCGGCTGCATTCAAGAAAGCATGGTCTATATGCGGCCTAACCAGAAGACCAAGGGATCATTGGTGGCTGCTACCAAAAAGCAAAGTTCAATAAAAAATACTTACCTGAAATGTGGAGTCGGGAGGAGCAGATCTTCCGATCACCCCGTCACTCCAGATTGCTTTGGTCGCTTTCCAAGAACCTACCAGGGGCCTGTTCATCACTGAGATGCCTGGGGATATCCATCGGGCATCTGTAGCTTGGCGGGTTCATGTAAATGAGGCCTGAGGCCCAATATCAGATGTGGCTCAGGCCTACCCATTCCGGCGTAGGCCATTCCCTGTGCCCAGTTTATGCCGGCAGGTTGGCACACACCAATTTCTAGGCCAGTGATTCACAGTGGCAGTGACAGGAATGGACTAGGACAAGTGAAGCTTAGTGATCCTTACAGCCAAGCTTAACCCTTTTCAGTTCATTCAGGATTGCTATCAATCAAGAGGAATGATCCTCCCTAGTCTAGGGACAGTGGAGGTAATTTTAACTTTGAGTGATGGTGTAAACTGGTTGATAGCGAATCGGCATCTGTTTTACATCGCTCTTGATTTTTTAAATTTCCAGTGACTAAAATTGTACCACCTCCCCAACCACCGCCCCCCCAACCCCCACACCACCCCTCCCCACACCACACCAGCCCCCCACTCCTCCCACCCCCTGTACCTCACCTCCCCAAACCCCCCATCCCCCACACCACCCGTCCCTGCACCGCCCCCCTCCTCCCAGCCCCCCGCACCCACCTCCCCAAACCCCCTGCACTGCCTCTTCCTCCCATCCCCCCACACCGCACCATCCCCCTCCTCCCACCCCCCCACACCGCACCTCCCCCACACCCCCACCCCCTGCAACGTACCTCCCCCACACCCCCACCCCCTGCACCGCACCTCCCCAACATCCCCTTTCCCCGCACCGACCCCTCTCCTCCCACCCACCATATCACTACCCCTCCTGATCCCTACCCTCCACCTCCTGGCTTGGCTGAAATTAACCATTTGAGCACCGACTCTTTCTTGATCTGAATGGATTATAGCATATCATGGATTAACCCACTGTGCCATCAGCTAACTGAACCATATATATAACAGCAAGCAAAGTGCACAGGATGAAAGCAAAAGATAACTGCAATATTATGAATGTGAAATACTTTAAGATGCCTCGCTTGTTTTAGCAGCCTGCTTGGAAAATAATTATATTTTACAGAACTCCTCCAGACTGAGACAAAGGAAAAATAAATAAGAGACATTCATGTTTGGTCTGACAACAGAGCAACCACATTGTTGTGAAGCAGAGGAGATGGATCTGCTCCAGGGCACGCAATTCCCTTTACTTAGTTCACCAGAGCAGGCCTCTTCCAATGAGCACCTGAAGCTCTTAAATGGTTCAATGAAAAATCACCAGAAACATAACTATTTTCAGGTTACTTTTTCCTTCATATCAGCGGCCCATTTATCCTCTTATTAACGTTGTCCAGCTGGGTGGGACTGCACTTGCCTGGTTCCATTCTTATCTACCTAATCGTAGCCAGAGAATCACCTGCAACGGCTTCTCTTCCCCCTCCCACATCGTTACCTCTGGTATCCCCCAAGGATCTATCCTTGGCCCCCCTTCTATTTCTCATTTTTTTTAAAAATTGGCATTAGGGGTACCAGCGGGACAAGGGTTAAAGTGCTGGTTCCTGCACCGACCCATAAGGAGGTAAAAGGCCTCTCTTTGGCCTTGTACATTCCAGTACCAAGGCTCCAGAAGTTATTAATTCAATAATATTCTGACAAGATACGATATGAGAACCTAAACTGACATTGATAAGACCTTGTGAAGAGGCTCGAGGCAGACTCACGGGCATCAAGGAGAATCAACAAATTCTGACCTAATGAAGTCATTCTAGTCACGGCCTAAGGTGGTCACGGGGGTCTTGGCCTGTCAATCCAAAGTAGCACTAATAAGGTAATCCAATTAGAGATCTAGGGAGGTCTTACCAGGGAACGGAGGGGTTTTTGAAATGTATAAAAGTTGTATGATTGTGCTGTTCGGAGAGCACCTCCACTCACAGGCGGCTGTGATGAGAGGTGTTCCCGGATGTTCATAATAAAGATCGTTATACCTTGCCATTCGTCCCTGTCTGCTAACTCCGGGGGCTGTTACGTGGGTTGGGGCGAGCGTCGACTCTTTATATCACGGGGCCCGCTCGTGGGAGGAGAAGCTTTCCCATTTTCCCCTTACATTTGGCGCTGCGAGCAGGGTACGGACTTCCCGAACGGAACAATGACCCAGCTGTTGGGGTGAGTATGTTTTAATTTACCACCTTCAAGTTAGAGCTGTGGCATTGTAAACCACAAGGGAAGGACATCTGTACAAAGAACCATTTGTAGCAGGTCCAGGAGGGACGGAGATGGAGGACAGGGCCGATCTAGGGGAAGGGGGTCAAAGGTATACCCCAAGACCGCGCGTGTAGGTAGTGCAGCAGTGCGAGGGTACGACACAAGTGAAGATATAGAGGAAGGTCTATTGACCCAAAACGGTATGAGCGCATGGTGCAGGGACGAGAGAGTGAAGACATAGAGACGACGTCCCTGCAGAGACGAGGCATATTGACCCGAAGCATGGCAGTACAAGTGTACGGCGCCGAGGGAAGACATATAGATATATAAATAACGTCCTGCATACCTAACACGAATTAAAGGGAATGCCCAAGACCCCTATACCTTCCCCAAGGTGGGTAACCCGGCTAGTAAAAAGGCGAATAAAATCAATCATTATTTGTAACTTGCGTAACTACGTAATGCCATTAAAAAGCTGATAGTGACTATCCAAAAATAGAGCAGGCCAAACAATAAAAGATCATTGAGTACATTGGGTTGAAAGACATAAATTTAGTCTCGGAATGAGATAAAGAATGCCTTTTAAAAAAAAACCTGCGTGGGTCTCTCGAGGCTGCGGGCTAGGGAGTACGCTCCCATTTTCCTTTGTGTAAAACCTTGACGCGAAAGCTTCCAGCTCAGTAAAAAAGAGTTTTAAATAAAAGATTGGCATTACAAAATTTGAATTGGGATTTTGAGATATTAAGAGAAGGCACAGCAAAATACTGAGATAGATTCAAACTAAAAAAAGAAATTAAATTAAATCTGATCTCTTAAAAAAAAGGAGGAATAAAACTAAAAGGTTTGGAAACAATCTAGAAATACCTTCAGGGATCAGGTCAAACTCCTGGGCGAGTGGCGAGCTATCTGCGAAGGTGTAAAAGGGACTTTTGAAAAAATGTTAAAATGACAAACTTTAGCAGTTTAGAAAAAGGGACATTGTAACGGCCTTGAAACTGGAACATTTGAGATAATGAAAAGCAGCTCTCAAAGCCTACGTGCTAGACTCCATTCTAGTTATGAAAAAAAAGATAAAGAGGCAACTTTGAAAGAAAACAAATTGAACGAATTTGAAAGAAAAAGTGTCTTCGATTGTCTGATGATTTTAAATGAACAAATTTACGAAGACATGAGCCCTCCGTGTAAAATACAAAACCTAATTTGAAGAAAGGAGATCTAAAAAAAAAAGACGCAGCGTACTAAATAAGTGTTGAAAAAAAGGGGTGCTTGCGATGGAAAAAGACATAACTTACTAAATACTAGTTGATATCGGCTGTGAAAAAGATATTGGTTTAATTGAAAAAGAAGAATTTGAAGAGGTAAAAGACATTCTCCATTGATAATGATTTTAAATTACGAGAAAGTTTCACTGCAGTTTGAAAGATTTCCAAAATGGACGTTGTTTATCACGAAAAGTCCCAAACAGTCTAAACAAGCAGGAGGGTTTTGAAAATAATGAGGAGAAAAGATCTGAGCTATGCGAACTCAGCACAGAAAGAAAAAAAACTGGGAATTAGAAAATCTTACTGAATTTTAAAATTGGATTTCAGTAAACAAAATAGCTATTAAAAATATGTGGTCTCGTTTTAAATCAATTAAAAAAAATCTTTGGCAAGTACTTGAATTAGAAGTTAAGAAAAAATTGGAGTTTAATCTAAAATGCTGTCTTTCCTGATGAGAAGACTTTTATTATGACGGCTTTACTAATGATTTCTGCTGTTTTAACGGATTCCTAATTTCTAAGCAAGCTTTGAAGGCACAAAGACTTAAAAAAACAATTTTCGGATGATTACGCGAAGTCACGTAATGACATCAGGCCTTCTTACAAACCTGTAAAGGAGTTAACCCTTTCCATTGACAGCTGTTTTATACTGGACATTATTAATTTGGATTTCTTAATAGAATAAAAAAGACTCACCTGACAGATAGAGGAAATGGTGGGATAGTCAGAATAAAAATAAAACAGAACTAACCTATGTAATAATACTCGCCTGATACAAATAAAAGAAAGATACTCAAACAAAACAAATTCAAGAGTTAAAGGCTAAGATAAATAAGCTGGAAGAGATTTTTTTTAAATGGGACCAGACGGATAGTGCAGTGCGCAGCCATAGCACCATCACCTATAGCAATAGAGCCAATGTATCCCACGGTGGGTAAGTGTAGACCACAAACCCAACCTAACCCTTACCTCCGATTTCACAGAGTGACCTCGACATGCATGGATAAAAGATGAGTAGACCAGAACCCAACACCTGGTGACGACCAGGCTATCTGTTTAAAATTTGCAGATAAAACACTCACCGAGATGGGACCGCAGCGGCTACTTCGACCCTGGAGACTCAGGATACTGGGAACCTTAAGGCCCACGCAAGCACTGGATAATACAGACAGACTACGAGAGATATAGCACACGCAGGAAAGACACAACTACATGAACTATGGGGGATTTGTTTAATTTTAACGCATGGCTATGTATAGTGTATTAAGTAAGGTTGTAATGCAGCAGGCTGCCGATGCCATGGGCGCCAGTAGATTCCGAGGACAGGAACAAGTTCATAGGACCAAAAGGGGAAGGGCGCAGAAATCCAACTGGATGGAATTTCAGTTCTAGAAGCTCATGCCTGGGCAGACGAAGCTGCAAAACAAGCAGCCAAATCCACCCCGCAGGAAACAGAAGGGTGGGAACAGAACGGAGCAAAAAAGGGGATGGGACCCCAGGATGTTTAGGAAAACTGACCAGTGGGATAAAATGAAGACCAAGGGAGGAGTCTGGAATATAAGGTGTATGTCCCGAAGCGTGACACGGTAATAACACAGAGTAGCCGGTATTGATCATGCGCAGCACAAACAAGAAGGAATACAACCTAAAAAGGGGGGCGGATGGAGTGTGGAGGAAAGATGTAGTGAACCCGGAATAAAGGTCCGGCTGGGACACCAAACACACCCAAAGGGACCCTGGGAAGCCCTACCACTGCCCCGACAACCACCCTAGGGACAACAACTCTTCCCAGCACAACCACGCAAGTCCCCCCAATAAGCCCGTCCATAAAGACTGGAGCCAAAGGGGGGCTGGTAATGAAAGAATCTAAAGAAAGGATATAATTTGGGGTACATCAGCGACTACGTAACCTAAACCTAATGGATATAATTCTTCCTAGCTTCTGTGGGAATGAAACTATAAGTCATTCCCAGAACCTGACACAATGGATCCTTGAAGGCCCGGAATCCACTACCCTGAGATTTAATGTCAGAAAGGGAACAGGACTAGGTCAAACATAAAGGGGAATACTGGAAACACTCGGCATGGGTTATGCGGCAGGGGTTACGACGATGAATTCCATAGACCTGTATGCAATAGACGACCGGGTTAACAACTTAACGCAAATCTTAAGGGGTTTACTGGGGAGGGACATGGATAACCAAGCCCTACAGGCGCAATACCACAGTATGACATAACAAAGGGAGACCCCTTATACCAAACCAACAGTATCGGTGAAGAAACTGAACACAGTTACGTTACCATCACCCCTCCAGACAGGGGATTAAATTAGTATGAAAGGCATTGACATAACCGATTGCTATAAAAATAATCGTGATTTTGTGTCGAGGGTACGCCACGAATGACGAATGATGATTGCGGATTCCACCAGATAAACGGATGCATGCTGAGTATCACTCCTCTCGAACACGATTCCAAAACAATCGCTGCTCCACAAGGGAATGGAGAATGGTGCGTGAGCACAGGAGCAGCCGACCCGACGATTAAGACCAGGGGAGGAGTCACCCCCCGTGTCATCCCCAACCCTATCTTGTTTCAGGCCTATGGGAAAAATAGACGTAAATGGATACCACATACATCCTGAGACAATGGAAATTATCCACGGAATGGTCACAGGTACCTTCCGAGAAGGGTACAAGGAGGCGGTATGGGAACTGCAAGAAAAACAGACACCCAAATTAAGTGAGGAACGATTGGTGCAATGAATCCAAACCAAAGACGACACTATATCCAGCTGATGGAAGAAATAGACAAACCTACAAAGAGACACTAACGCGATGAGGCTAGTTGAGGCTAGCTCATTGAATGTATTCAAATCACAGATAGATAGATTTTTAACCAATAAGGGAATTAAGGGTTACGGGGAGCGGGCGGGTAAGTGGAGCTGAGTCCACGGCCAGATCAGCCATGATCTTGTTGAATGGCGGAGCAGGCTCGAGGAGCTAGATGGCCTACTCCTGTTCCTAATTCTTATGTTCTTATGTTATGTTCTTATGTTCTTATTAATGTTGGGGAAGTCCAGAACCAGGGGTCACAGTCTAAGGATAAGGGGTAAGCCATTTAGGACCGAGATGAGGAGAAACTTCTTCACCCAGAGAGTGGTGAATCTGTGGAATTCTCTACCACAGAAAGTTGTTGAGGCCAATTCACTAAATATATTCAAAAAGGAGTTAGATATAGTCCTTACTACTAGGGGGATCAAGGGGTATGGCGAGAAAGCAGGAATGGGGTACTGAAGTTGCATGTTCAGCCATGAACTCATTGAATGGCGGTGCAGGCTCGAAGGGCCGAATGGCCTACTCCTGTACCTATTTTCTATGTTTCTATGATGCTGGCTGATCAGCCCTGGTACTCAAAGTTGTGGGACATTGGACTTAATATTCAAATTCACCCATGGACAAGAATAATATCACATGTACTTGTAGTAATACAGGGCCTAGTTCTGATCGTCATGATGGGATTAACATGTGCACAAATTAAACAGGCCAAACAACATGGTAGAGCACGCGCTATGATTAAGGCCATAAGGGATGCACATTTAAGCAGTCCTACAGGAAGGACTTACCTTATATAACTCTGCAGGAAAGGTCTCAGGAGATCCCGAAGCTTGGGAGATGGCCACCCAGGTGAACGGACCTATCTGGAACTTGCCTACAGGGAGATAGTTATCGGGAAATATGGCCAGCTTGGCGTATAGCCAAGGGCCAAAAGGGGGGAAATGTAAGAGAAAAATTTGGCATTAGGAGCACCAGTGGGACAAGGGTTAAAGTGCTGGTTCCTGCACCGACCCATTAGGGCAACTGTATAGGGTATTGGTGAGGCCGCACCTGGAGTACTGCGTGCAGTTTTGGTCACCTTACTTAAGGAAGGATATACTAGCTTTGGAGGGGGTACAGAGATGATTCACTAGGCTGATTCCGGAGATGAGGGGGTTACCTTATGATGATAGATTGAGTAGACTGGGTCTTTACTCGTTGGAGTTCAGAAGGATGAGGGGTGATCTTATAGAAACATTTAAAATAATGAAAGGGATAGACAGGATAGAGGCAGAGAGGTTGTTTCCACTGGTCGGGGAGACTAGAACTAGGGGGCACAGCCTCAAAATACGGGGGAGCCAATTTAAAACCGAGTTGAGAAGGAATTTCTTCTCCCAGAAGGTTGTGGAATTCTCCGCCCAAGGAAGCAGTTGAGGCTAGCTCATTTAATGTATTCAAGTCACATATAGATAGATTTTTAACCAATAAGGTAATTAAGGGTTATGGGGAGCGGGCAGGTAAGTGGAGCTGAGTCCACGGCCAGATCAGCCATGATCTTGTTGAATGGCGGAACAGGCTCGAGGGGCTAGATGGCCTACTCCTGTTCCTAATTCTTATGTTCTTATGTTCCTATAAGGAGGTAAAAGGCCTCTCTTTGGCCTTGTACATTCCAGTACCAAGGCTCCAGAAGTTACCAATTCAATAATATTCCGACAGGATACAATGTGAGAACCTAAACTGACATTGATAAGACCTTGCGAAGAGGCTCGAGGCAGACTCACGGGCATCAAGGAGAATCAACAAATTCTGACTTAATGAAGTCATTCTAGTCACGGCCTAAGGTTGTCACGAGGGTCTTGGCCTGTCAATCCAAAGTAGCACTAATAAGGTAGTCCAATTAGAGAAGTAGCACTGATAAGGTAGTCCAATTAGAGATCTAGGGAGGTCTTACCAGGGAATGGAGGGGTTTTTGAAATGTATAAAAGTTGTATGACTGTGCTGTTCGGAGAGCACCTCCACTCACAGGCGGCTGTGATGAGAGGTGTTCCCGGACGTTCATAATAAAGATCATTATACCTTGCCATTCGTCTCTGTCTGCTAACTCCGGGGGCTGTTACGCGGGTTGGGACGAGTGGCGACCCTCTACATCAGGGGGCCCGCTCGTGGGAGGAGAAGCTTTCCCATTTTCCCCTTACACTCATCTACATGCTGCCTCTTGGTGATATCATCCGAAAACACAGCGTCAGTTTCCACGTGTACGCTGATGACACCCAGCTCTATCTCAACTCCTCCATGGTCGCTCAATTGTCAGATTGCTTGTGCAACATCCAGTACCGGATGAGCAGAAATTTCCTCCAAATAATATTGGGAAGACCAAAGCTATTATTTTCTGTCCCCGGCACAGACTCCGTTCCCTAGCCACTGACTCCATCCCTCTCTTCAGCAACTGTCTGAGGGTGAATCACACTGTTCGCAACCTTGCTGTCATATTTGACCCTGAATTGAGCTTTCAACCACGTATCCGCAGCATAATTAAGACCGCCTATTTCCACCTCCGGGACATCACCAAAATCCGACCCTGCCTCAGCTCATCTTCTGCTGAAACACTCATCCATGACTTTGTTACCTCTAGACTTGACTATTTCAATGCACTCCTGGCTGGCTTCCTACGTTCTACCCTCCGTAAACTTGAAGTCATCCAAAACTCGGCTGCCTGTGTCCTAACTCATTCACCCATCTCTGTCTCTTAGGCAGTTCCTCGGAGTCGAGGATGATTTGCTTCCACACTAACATGAGTTCCCAGGTGACTGAAAAGTCCAATGCATGGCCTACAGGCTCTGTCACAGGTGGGGCAGACTGTTGAGGGATGGGTGGGTGGGGTGCTTGGGCTGTTGTGCGCTCCTTCCGCTGTGTGTGCTTGGCTTCCGCTTGCTCCCGGCAAAGAGTTTCAAGGAGTTTGGCGCCGTCCCGGATGCTTCACCTCCATTTTGAGTAGTCTTGGGCCAGGGATTCCCAGGTGTCGGTGGAGAAGTTGCACTTTTTCAAGGAGGCTTTGCGGGTATCCTTGAAGCGTTTCCTCTGCCAACCTGGGCTCGCTTGCTGTGTTGGTGCTCCGAGTAGAGCGCTTGTTTTTGGAGTCTCGTATCAGGCATGCGGACGATGTGGCCCGTCCATGGGAGCTGATCGAGCGTGGTCAATGCTTCAATGCTGGGGATGTTGGCCTGAGCGAGAACACTGATGTTGGTGCACCTATCCTGCCAATGGATTTGCAGGATTTGCGAAGGCAGCGTTGGTGGTACTTCTCCAGTGCTTCGAGCTGCCTGCTGTACATGGTCCATGTCTCATTGCCTCTCGATTAAGCAACACCTCAATTTCAAAATTCTCATTCTTGTTTTTGAATCCCTTCACGGCCTCGCCCTTCCCTATCGCTGTAATCTCCACCAGCCCACAACCCCACCGCCCGAGATGTCTGCACTCCTCTAAGTCAGGCCGCTTGAGCATCCCTGATTTTAATCACTCAACCATCACTGGCCATGCCTTCAGCTGCCTAGGCCTTAAGCTCTGGAATTCTCTGCCTAAACCTCTCCCCTCTCTTTCCTCCTTTAAGATGCTCCTTAAAAGCTATCAACTTGACCAAGCATCTGTCCTAATATCTTCTTATGTCAAATTTTGTTTTATAATACTCCTGTGAAGCGCCTTGGAACGTTTTACTACGTTTAAGGCGCTATATAAATACAAGCTATTGTTATTGTTGACTGAGCCAATATTACAAATCCGCACCATGAAGCACATTTCTGACATGAACGTTTTAAAACTACTGCTGATGTTGAATACAGAGAAAATGTCAGCACAGATCCCCAATAGTTGTTATTTAAGGCACCGTGTAACTGAACAATACAGATCAGATGATCCAGGTTTACGTTCTGATCTGTGCTACTGTGTTAGCTGATCCCAGGCAGGATGACAGCAGTGGTGTTTGGCGATGGGGTAGGGTTGCCAACTCTGGTTGTACGTATTCCTGGAGGGTTCATCACATGACCTCCCAACCTCACAATGTTTTTAGCGCCCCTATGATTTTTCTCCAGGGTTGCCCATGGCTGTGTCTCGGAGATTAATCTTTCATTCCTGGAATCTCCGGTAGGTTGGTGACCCGAAGATGGGGGTGGGGAGATCAATCAGGGTTCCATCTCCTGGTCTGCAGCCAGCATTCCCTCGCTGGAAGTATATGTGCGTGTACATTGGCTGGGGAGAGGCTCGGGCTGGGGTGCGATGTCGTGTACAGACAAAAAGCTTGGCAACACTCACTGTCTCGGCTCACACATGTTCAGTGGCCCAATGACTGAAATGGAATCATAGTCCAGTATGACTTGGCCCCTTCAATTGAGGTTCTTGCCAGGACCCTGCCAAATAAATTTAATAAATCTAACCCTGGGACTTACTCAGGATCAGTGGTGTAATAATACTGTTGGCACAATTCCCTTTCCATCGAAGTTACGGCAGCACTAAGGACAGAGGATTTTTTGCAGAATGGAAGTAAATTGATTGAAAAGTTTATGGAAATTTTATTCCTTACACCTGATGTATGTTTGGCCACTCTTCAGAATATGATTCCCCCTCAACTTGGAAACTGAAGGTGCTGAGAACTTCTGAAAATAGAAAAGATTGGCTGATGATTCAGGTATAGACCACAGGGTAGATTTTACCAGTAAATTTTAAAGGATAGAAATGCTGCAGAGGTCACTGACCTACATGCCCAAATTCTTGATATGCACACCCAACAAGAAAAAAAGAAACAAAATGACTTTTATATATCGCCTTTCGCAATCTCTGGACATCCCAAAGCGCTTTACAGCCAATGAAGTATTTTTGGAGTGTGGTCACTGTAATGTAGGAAACTCGGCAGTCAATTTGTGCACAGCAAACTCCCACAAACAGCAATGTGATAATTACCAGATAATCTGTTTAAGTGATGTTGATTGAAGGATAATTATTCACCAGACCACCGGGGATAACTCCCCTGCTTTTCTTCGAAATAGTGCTATGGGACCTTTTATGTCCACTTGAGAGGGCAAACGGGGCCTTGATTTAACGTCTCATCTGAAAGGCGGTACCTCTGTCAGTGCAGCAGTCCCTCAGTACTTCTGTGCTTTAGTCCCTGGAGTGAGACTTGAACACACAACCTGGGTTCAGACATGGCTCCAGGGTGAACAAGGCTGGGAACTCAACATCCAGGGGTATTCAACATTCAGGAAGGATAGGCAGAAAGGAAAAGGAAGTGGGATAGCTTTGCTAGTTAAAGAGGAAATTAACGCATTAGTAAGGAAGGACATTAGCTTGGATGATGTGGTATCTGTATGGGTAGAGCTGCGGAATATCAAAGGGCAAAAAATGCTAATGAAGGTTGTGTACAGACCACCAAACAGTAGTAGTGAATTTGGGGATAGCATCAAACAAGAAACATAGAAACATAGAAAATAGGTGCGGGAGCAGGCCATTTGGCCCTTTGAGCCTGCACTGCCATTCAATGAGTTCATGGCTGAACATGCAACTTCTGTACCCCATTGGGTAAAATGATGGAATCAATTATTAAGGATGTCATAGCAGTGCATCTGGAAAATGGTGACATGATAGGTCCAAGTCAGCATGGATTTGTGAAAGGGAAATCATGCTTGACAAATCTTCTGGAATTTTTTGAGGATGTTTCCAGTAAAGTGGACAAAGGAGAACCAGTTGATGTGGTATATTTGGACTTTCAGAAGGCTTTCGACAAGGTCCCACACAAGAGATTAATGTGCAAAGTTAAAGCACATGGGATTGGGGGTAGTGTGCTGACGTGGATTGAGAACTGGTTGTCAGACAGGAAGCAAAGAGTAGGAGTAAACGGGTACTTTTCAGAATGGCAGGCAGTGACTAGTGGAGTGTCGCAAGGTTCTGTGCTGGGGCCCCAGCTGTTTACATTGTACATTAATGATTTAGACGAGGGGATTAAATGCAGTATCTCCAAATTTGCGGATGATACTAAGTTGGGTGGCAGTGTGAGCTGCGAGGAGGATGCTATTAGGCTGCAGAGTGACTTGGATAGGTTAGGTGAGTGGGCAAATGCATGGCAGATGAAGTATAATGTGGATATCCACTTTGGTGGTAAAAACAGAGAGACAGACTATTATCTGAATGGTGACAGATTAGGAAAAGGGAAGGTGCAACGAGACCTGGGTGTCATGGTACATCAGTCATTGAAGGTTGGCATGCAGGTACAGCAGGCGGTTAAGAAAGCAAATGGCATGTTGGCCTTCATAGCGAGGGGATTTGAATACAGGGGCAGGGAGGTGTTGCTACAGTTGTACAGGGCCTTGGTGAGGCCACACCTGGAGTATTGTGTACAGTTTTGGTCTCCTAACTTGAGGAAGGACATTCTTGCTATTGAGGGAGTGCAGCGAAGGTTCACCAGACTGATTCCCGGGATGGCGGGACTGACCTATCAAGAAAGATTGGATCAACTGGGCTTGTATTCACTGGAGTTCAGAAGAATGAGAGGGGACCTCATAGAAACGTTTAAAATTCTGACGGGTTTAGACAGGTTAGATGCAGAAAGAATGTTCCCAATGTTGGGGAAGTCCAGAACCAGGGGTCACAGTCTGAGGATAAGGGGTAAGCCATTTAGGACCGAGATGAGGAGAAACTTCTTCACCCAGAGAGTGGTGAACCTGTGGAATTCTCTACCACAGAAAGTAGTTGAGGCCAATTCACTAAATATATTCAAAAGGGAGTTAGATGAAGTCCTTACTACTCGGGGGATCAAGGGTTATGGCGAGAAAGCAGGAAGGGGGTATTGAAGTTTCATGTTCAGCCATGAACTCATTGAATGGCGGTGCAGGCTAGAAGGGCTGAATGGCCTGCTCCTGCACCTATTTTCTATGTTTCTATGTTTCCTGCTTTCTCACCATACCCCTTGATTCCCCCTAGTAGTAAGGACTACATCAAACTTCTTTTTGAATATATTTAGTGAATTGGCCTCAACAACTTTCTGTAGTAGAGAATTCCACAGGTTCACCACTCTCTGGGTGAAGAAGTTTCTCCTCATCTCGGTCCTAAATGGCTTACCCCTTATCCTTAGACTGTGACCCCTGGTTCTGGACTTCCCCAACATTGGGAACATTCTTCCTGCATCTAACCTGTCTAAACCCATCAGAATTTTAAATGTTTCTATGAGATCCCCTCTCATTCTTCTGAACTCCAGTGAATACAAGCCCAGTTGATCCAGTCTTTCTTGATATGTCAGTCCCGCCATCCCAGGAATCATTCTGGTGAACCTTCGCTGCACTCCCTCAATAGCAAGAATGTCTTTCCTCAAGTTAGGAGACCAAAACTGTACACAATACTCCAGGTGTGGTCTCACCAGGGCTCTGTACAACTGTAGTAACACCTCCCTGCCCCTGTACTCAAATCCCCTCGCTATGAAGGCCAACATGCCATTTGCTTTCTTAACCGCCTGCTGTACCTGCATGCCAACCTTAAGTGACTGATGTACCATGACACCCAGGTCTCGTTGCACCTCCCCTTTTCCTAATCTGTCACCATTCAGATAATAATCTGTCTCTCTGTTTTTACCACCAAAGTGGATAACCTCACATTTATCCACATTATACTTCATCTGCCATGCATTTGCCCACTCACCTAACCTATCCAAGTCACTCTGCAACCTCATAGCATCCTCCTCGCAGCTCACACTGCCACCCACCTTCGTGTTATCCGCAAATTTGGAGATACTACATTTAATCGCCTCGTCTAAATCATTAATGTACAAAGTAAACAGCTGGGGTCCCAGCACAGAACCTTGCGGTACCCCACTAGTCACTGCCTGCCATTCTGAAAAGTACCCATTTACTCCTACTCTTTGCTTCCTGTCTGCCAACCAGTTCTCAATCCACGTCAGCACCCTACCCCCAATCCCATGTGCTTTAACTTTGCACATTAATCTCTTGTGTGCGACCTTGTCGAAAGCCTTCTGAAAGTCCAAATACACCACATCAACTGGTTCCCCCTTGTCCACTCTACTGGAAACATCCTCAAAAAATTCCAGAAGATTTGTCAAGCATGATTTCCCTTTCACAAATCCATGCTGACTTGGACCTATTAGGGATGCATGCAATAAGCGTACAGCAGTTATCATGGGCTACTTTAAACTACATTTAGATCGGGCTAACCAAACTGGTAGCAATATGGTGCAGGTGAATTACACATTTCTAGACCAATATGTCGAGGAACCTACTAGAGGGCTGGCCATCCTCGACTGGGTGATGTGTAATGAGAAAGGACTAATTAGCAATCTTGTTGTGCGAGGCCCCTTAGGGAAGAGTGACCATAATATGGTAGAATTCTTCATTAAGATGGAGAGTGACACAGTTAATTCAGAGACTAGGCTCCTGAACTTAAGTAAAGGTAACTTCGATGGTATGAGACGTGAATTGGCTAAATAGACTGGCGAATTATACTTAAAGGCAATGGCAGACATTTAAAGATCACATGGATGAACTTCAACAATTGTACATCCCTGTCTGCAGTAAAAATAAAACAGGGAAGGTGGCTCAACCGCTGCGAACAAGGGCAATTAGGGATAAGTGTTAAATCCAAGGAAGAGGCATATAAATTGGCCAGAAAAAGCAGCAAACCTGAGGACTGGGAGAAATTTAGAATTCAGCAGAGGAGGACAAAGGGTTTAATTAGCAGGGGAATATAGAGTATGAGAGGAAGCTTGCTGGGAACATAAAAACTGACTGCAAAAGCTTCTAAAGATATGTGAAGAGAAAAAGGTTAGTGAAGACAAACGTAGGTCCCTTGCATTTAGAATTAAGTGAATTTATAATGGGGAACAAAGAAATGGCAGACCAATTGAACAAATACTTTGGTTCTGTCTTCACGAAGGAAGACACAAATAACCTTCCGGAAGTACTAGGGGACTGAGGATCTAGTGAGAAGGAGGAACTGAAGGAAATCCTTATTAGTCAGGAAATTGTGTTAGGGAAATTGATGGGATTGAAGGCCGATAAATCCCCAGTGCCTGATAGTCTGCATCCCAGAGTACTTAAGGAAGTGGTCCTAGAAATAGTGGAGGCATTGGTGATCATTTTCCAACAGTCTATCGACTCTGGATCAGTTCCTACAGACTGGAGGGTAGCTAATGTAACACCGCTTCTTATGTTCCCAGCAAGCTTCCTCTCTATTTTCCCTCTCCTAATTAATCCCTTTGTCCTCCTCTACTGAATTCTAAATTTCTCCCAGTCCACAGGTTTGCTGCTATTTCTGGCCAATTTATAGACCAGTTAGCTTGACATCGGTAGTGGGGAAAATGTTGGAATCAATTATTAAAGATGAAATAGTAGCGCATTTGGAAAGCAGTGGCAGGATCGGTCCAAGTCAGCATGGATTTATAAAAGGGAAATCATGCTTGACAAATCTTCTGGAATTTTTTGAGGATGTAACTAGTAGAGTGGACAGGGGAGAACCAGTGGATGTGGTGTATTTGGACTTTCAAAAGGCTTTTGACAAGGTTCCACACAAGAGATTGGTGTGCAAAATTAAAGCACATGGTATTGGGGGTAATGTATTGACGTGGATAGAGAACTGGTTGGCAGACAGGAAGCAGAGAGTCGGGATAAACGGGTCCTTTTCAGAATGGCAGGCAGTGACTAGTGGGGTGCCGCAGGGCTCGATGCTGGGACCCCAGCTCTTTACAATATACATTAATGATTTAGATGAAGGAATTGAGTGTAACATCTCCAAGTTTGCAGATGACACTAAGCTGGGTGGCGGTGTGAGCTGTGAGGAAGACGCTAAGAGGCTGCAGGGTGACTTGGACAGGTTAGTTGAGTGGGGAAATGCATGGCAGATGCAGTATAATGTGGATAAATATGAGGTTATCCACTTTGGTGGCAAAAACATGAAGACAGAATATTATCTGAATGGCGGTATATTAGGAAAAGGGATGTGTAATGAGACCTGGGTGTCATGGTACATCAGTCATTGAAAGTTGGCATGCACGTACAGCAGGCGGTGAAGAAGGCAAATGGCATATTGGCCTTCATTGCTAGGGGATTTGAGTATAGGAGCAGGGAATTCTTACTGCAATTGTGCAGGGCCTTGGTGAGGCCTCACTTGGAATATTGTGTTCAGTTTTGGTCTCCTAATCTGAGGAAGAACGTTCTTGCTATTGAGGGAGTGCAGCGAAGGTTCCCCAGACTGATTCACGGGATGGCAGAACTGACATATGAGGAGAGACTGGATTGATTGGGCCTTTATACACTGGAGTTTAGAAGAATGAAAGGGGATCCATAGAAACATATAAAATTCTGATGGGACTGGAGAGGTTAGATGCAGGAAGAATGTTCCCAATGTTGGGGAAGTCCAGAACCAGGGGTCACAGTCTAAGGATAAGGGATAAGCCATTTAGGACTGAGATGAGGAGAAACTTCTTCACTCAGAGAATTGTGAACCTGTGGAATTCTCTATCACAGAAAGTTGTTGAGGCCAGTTTGTTAGATATATTCAAGAGGCAGTTAGATATGGCCCTTACAGCTAAGGGGATCAAGGGGTATGGAGAGAAAGCAGGAAAGGGGTACTGAGGTGAATGGTCAGCCATGATCTTATTGCATGGTGGTGCAGGCTCGAAGGGCTGAATGGCCTACTCCTGCACCTATTTTCTATGCCTATGCCTAAGTCCAACCTGCTGACTCAGCGACGAGAGTGTTACCCACGGAGCCACAGCTAACAAATTCTTAAACTTACCCTCATTCCTTTGTCTACTCTTGAAATGTTAACTTGTCTTTTCTCTTAACCATACTGATGGATTTGCCATGTATTTCCAGTGCGTTCTGTTTTTATTTCAGATTCCCAGCATTTTGTTGTCTTTTAATTCGTTTCATCATGGTGGCAACTAAACTTATCTCATTATTTTTCATGACTTTCATCTTACATTGAATTTTACTAGAGCTGTGACACATTTGTGATTTTCTACATTGTGTTTATTAGTCATTGCTGATTTGTGCCTCTTTGGTCAGTCTGTCATGCATAAAGGTAAGAGGACAGCCAGTAAACAGGGTTACAGGAAAGTAATTAAGTCATTTACAGTAAAGTCCTTTTTCTTTCAGTGACAGTGAATACTGTGGAAAATCCCTTACAATTCATGGTATGATGGGCGTCACATCAAGGGTAATGATCATTTTAACCTCGTATCTGATGCAGTGAGCATAAGAAGAAAGACCCAAGATGCAAGTCTGCTGTGGTTTCAGTTGTCAGTTTGTCTGTGTGGTGGCAGTAACACTCAGTGTCTCAGCCACAATGATGAGTCACAGAAATGTTGTCTGGAGAGGCACTCTCCTTGGGATACCGGCCCATATATGTACATATTTCTGTGAAAGATGCATAAAGCTTTCAATTAGTGTGGGTTCCAAGCAAGTTATCTATCCAGAATGAGTTGCTTTAGAAGCTGAGGTTTTCCCAGGAAATTTGCACAAAGAAAGTTGCTTAGCCCACAACATGTGCACAATCTTCTGTGATTTCAGCTGCAAATTATAATTGCATAATTTCTGGAATGGAGATAAAAAGCAAAACGTGTGCGTGGTATCAAAGGTTTCAAATGTAGATGATTTGTTTGAGAGTAAAAGAGCAATACGGACAAGAAATTCTCGGTAGATGATGGGGGAAAATTGCGGTCGGAGGCCCTGCCATATGCAGCTCTGCCAAACGATGATACTATCTTGTTTACAGTACTTGCCAAGTTCCGATTTTTCAATGATATCTGCTTTAAGCCTTTGTCCGTCGTCATGCATGATTGGGCAATCGTGATGGCCTTGCTCAAATCCAGCATCTCCGCTGCCAGTAGCTTACGCAGGATCACCTCGTGGTTGATGCCGATTACAAAGAAGTCCTGCAGCGTGTCTCCCAATGCAGTTTCAAACTTACACGGTCCAGCTAGACGTCTTAGGTCGGCAACGAATTCCGATACATCCTGGCCCTCAGAACGAACGTGCGAATAGAATCGATATCTTGAGATGATGATGCCTTCACTTGGTTTGAGATGGTCACGTACCAGAGCACACAATGTTTCATAGTCCTTATACGTTGGATTTAAGGACGAGAAGAGATTCTTTATGAGTCCATGGATTTTCAGACCGCAAACCGTGAGGAGGACTGCCTGGCGTCGAACTGCGTCTGCCTCTTTCTCCATTTTGTTGGCCACGAAGTACTGGTTCAAGCGGGCTACAAAGTCTGCCCAATCGCTCCAGAATTCCAATTGTGCTCATTTTTGCCTGCGAGGGTTCTTGTTACCTCGTCGCCAAGTGTTGTGTCTGCAATAACTCAATAGACTGAATACTGTAAACTCCGAACAGGTACATACCTGGCTCTACTTTATTAGGTCCTAAAGTGATTACATTACAAGATGGCTGGCCTTTTATACCTGGGCCAGACACACGTGCGCACAACCCAATGACCTCCGACAGTGGCGCCACCTGGTGGCTAGTAAACCCAAGCATACATACATGACAGAAATGATTTTGTGTATGCTTTTTGCATCTTTCTTTATTATGTAATAAATCTTTATTTTTTGATCCTATATCTGGGCAGGTGTCTCATTTGATGGTGGGAAATGATGTATGAAAGGACTCATTGGGATGGCCATGGAAAAGCAAAGATAAAGGGTGATGTGGGCATTAACTCATCGAAAACGAGCAGCAATGAGACGGGTCTGCACTTCCCTTGCAGGTTTGGGATGGCAACGCTGCCTCCTGGGTGGCTGGCGACGTATATCCTGGTCCTCCTCCTCCTCCTCCTCCTCCTGCGCCTCCCCCTGTGGTGGTGCTGCAGGTTCGACCAGGCGAGTACTGCAACACTCCACCAGAGCATTCCAGGCAACGGAACCTCTGTTTAAGGATCCCAAATGCAATGCTCAATTATGCACGTAATGGCTGAATGAGAGTTGCTGTAAGCATGTTAGGCAGCAGTCCTGGGATTGCGATGGGGAGTCAGCAGCCATGTGCACAGGGGATATCCCTTGTCACCAAGCAGTCGTCCACAATCTTGGTTTGGGCCTGAGAACACGGCGGGCACACTGCTCTGGTGCAGGATGAAGGAATCGTGGCTGCTGCCTGGATACCGGGCATCAACTGCCATGATCCTGCATTGATGGTCGCACACCAGCTATACGTTGAGGGAGTGGAATCCCTTTCTGTAGATAAACATCTCCGTGTGGGTTTGCGGTGACCTCAGTGCGACCTGTGTGCAGTCGATGGTGCCCTGAACCCTGGGGAACCCCGCAATCGGCACAAATCCTGTCTGCCACTCCATCTACTTCCCCCTGCTCATCAGGAAAGAAATGTATTGCAGTCTTCTCTTGTAGAGAGCATCTGTGACTTGCCGGAGCGAGGGGCGGAGAACTGAGAGATGTGTTAGATATGTCTGCAGTTGGAAACTGGAAAGAGCCAGTTGCGTAAAAGTTTAGTGCAATGGTCAGTTTGGTTTCTATGCTAGGAGCTGTCCTCAGCCTTGTCTGAGGCGGCAGATCTGGGCGCAGGAGATTGCACAGCTCCCTGTGCGTGTCCTTCCTAAATTGGAGCCTTCGCAGACATTGCTCATCTGTGAGCTCCGTGTAGGAAAACTGATGGCGGTGCACCCTTACACGGTAGGGCCATCTTCCCCCAACTCTATGCTGGGCCCCTCCTATGGCAGCTGGCTGATTGCCTTCTCCCTCATCCCCTTGATGTTTCTCAGCCTCTGCAGGCTGCTGCTGGCAAGCATCTGCCTCATCGCCCACTATCTGGTGCGGTGGGTCAGTGTACCTGACCCTGCTCCTCATGCCAGCTCCTTCCTGGCCAACTTCTCTGTCTAGAGGTCTCCAGGCCCTTCTCTATGGTGGGCAGCCATGCCTGCTGCCTCTGGACCCACTGGTGATGTCATCGCCTTCTCCTGCGTGTCTCCCTGCCACGTACAATGTGCACAAGGTGTTCCCCTGCGAGCATTGAGCCCATTGCATCTGCAGGCTCAACCCTCACTATGAGGCCGCTGTGGAGTACAGATTGAGGTCTCGAGGCCACTAGTAATCACTGCCGATGTCAAAAGAGCGAGTGAGAAACATTTAAAAAAGTCCACAAAAGTTTTTACAAGTCCGAAAAAGTTTGGTCCAAAAAATGGCGATTCACCCAACACTGCTTTCACCTCCACTGACGGTTTCGAGCCGGCCGGCACAGTGCTCCGACACAAAAAGCTGTCAGGGGCATCGTCAGGCAGCAGGTTCCATTTTTTTATACTGAATAAGGCGGCATCCACAATACCGCGGCGGAAGTTGGGGGAGCGGGGCGCAAGTGAGCACCGCTGCAAAACCCGTGAGGACAATTTCGCTGGCGGCGGTCACTGGACCGCAAGTCGCCGGCCGCTCGACTCCGCCACTTGGCCGCCGCTTTCCGGCGGTCAGCGGCCTTTTCAAGAAGCTGAATTTTGGCCCCATGCGTGTTTCCCTTTTTCAGACTTTGATTTCTTTAATGCTGTAGAGATGTTTTTTTTCCGATTCGGAAACATTCTGAAACAAGTCAAATTCCACTGTTTTTCTTTTCTGCAAATTACTGAGGGAACCGTGGTTAACGGAAAACATAATAAACAGGTTCCCTGCAGCTGCAAATTTATGTGCCAACAGTCAAACTTGTACTTTTAGTGTTTTTCAGTTAGAAATGATGCAAAACTATCGGACAGGCTGGCACTAATAATAAGATATACTGAAGTGAAGCAAAAATAGAATTTGCAATTCTTTCCATCACACAACTGTCCAGCTGAATTCCAAAACAATTTTGTCTGAAATGGAACAATACCCACAATTTCCTATTACTTTACAATATTTAAAGGGGGTGATTTTCGGCAGCGCGTACAGACGCTAACGATCTTCCGAGGGCGTCAAGATGGGGCCTTGAGCTGAAACATCGGTTTAGCCTGCAATAACATTTTGTTTAATAATGCTACTGTGAAGTGCTTTGGGATGTTTTACTACATTAAAGGTGCTATATAAATGAAAGTTGTTGTTGTTGTTGCGTGCAAGATGCCATCTTGGTAAAGGAGTTGAAGCTTGCGCTAAGAACGGCTGCCCGGAGGCTCGTTAAGGGGCTTAACTCCCTCTGCGCATGTGCACTCCATGCAGAAACCCCCACACATGCACCCACTCTTTTTCAAATATTGAAATCAATCAGCAAAATTTGATATGAATGACATACTGACATTGCAGACTCAGAAGCTGCTATGAAGAGAGAACTGCCCTCCTTGCTCTCGCTTGTTTGATCAGTGCCTCCAGGGGGGCCTTAGACAACCTGGGGGCACATATCTAAAAAAAGAACTCTTCTTGAAGCAATCTTCCAGCAGGGACTGCAAACTCCCTTTAAGAGGTGCATTCCTGCTTTAAGTAGGCCTCAACAGCCCCGCCAGAAACTGCGACATGAAAGTGGGCAGACTTCCCACTCCAGATACGATCGGGTGGGAAACCCGCCAATCAAATGTTAATGAGGCCCGGGAGTTAAAATACTGCTGGCCAGAAACCTGGGCCAGTGAGTGCATTTTGCACTTGCCTCGCTCCCCCCGCTCCCCACCCCCGCCCTCCCTAATCAACTGCCCAAAGCTCAGTGGGACTTAAAATCAACCCTTCAGTGTCAACCACTTTGTATGGGGCTGTAGCTGCGTGTAGGAGTGGCAGGTTATCTTCCATAGAGAACATACGTTAACCAGCCTACAAATGACCAGATTTATTGAGTTCAATCTTAAAATTTGCCAATTTTTAGTCTCTGGTCTGCCAGTACAACACTGTAACCACAACACTATAGTACCCCGATATCACCTTTTCTGCATCAGTTCAAGGATGCCAATGCCATTAGTCATTTAATCGTTATATGGTGGCATTTCCTGCTGTAGACCCAATGTTATTAAGCAATTCTAACAGCTATATAGGTCACTAAATTATCTGTGATTGGCAAGTGGAGACCATCCGCTGCTTGAGGAACAGCATCTCTTCAAACTCGGGAGACACGTCTCTTCTGGATCTGGCACTTCATTTTCAGGCAGAATGAACCTTACATTCAATCGATATTTGCTCCAGTTCTGTAGAGCCATTTCATTCTCAATTACAGAAGGCAATCTGTTGTTCTTACCCGGTCTGACCTATGTGACGCCAGACCCACAGCAACGTGGCCCTCTGACATGGCCTAGCAAGTCACTCAGTGGTATCCAAGAAGGTGGCTCATCACCACCTGCTCGAGGGCAACTAGGGATGGGCAATTAATGCTGACCTTGCCGGTGACGTCCACATCCTGTGAATCAATTAAAAAAATATATTTTTGTCAGATATTTGTTAAGTAGTTAGCAATAATATAAAAGGGATATTATTACATAATTAGCCCATTTTGTTTTGTTCAGGTTTGGGTTGTGTGAGCCTAGACAAGTGAATGTTTGTTCATTAGACGACTTCACAGCCAAGCCCATTCACATTCTCACTGAGCATCGGCAGGATACATCAGAAACAAGAACAGAACAAGTGACCTCCTTCTGTGCTGTATGATTCTAACGCTCTGGTGAGCCTTGTGAGCCTGGAGAATCAGGACCTATTTGCTCGGGGTAGTATTTCAAGCCTATCTGTTATGTTTGTAACCCTATGTAACCAGCATTCTACCGCTACCAGAGGGCATACCTGTTGGGGTCCCAAGGGATCCCAGTATCTCTTCGGAGCACTGTATATAAGCAGGCCTCCCATGCTGTACCAACACTCTGGAGTCAGAATAAAGAGACTAAGATCACACTTCCTCACATCTATAGTACTCAATCACATTACTTTATTCTGGACATAACAACTGGCGACGAGATAACAAACCATCACGCGAAAATGCAGAGAACTGTTGGTATCCTGAAGAAATTCTCAGAGGGGACGATTGGGAGGCCTTCGTGGAGCGACTCGACCAATAATTCATGGCCAACAATCTGCAAGGGAGTGTGAACACTGCCAAACGAAGGGTGATCTTGCTCACCGTCGGCGGGGCAATAACCTATGGCCTCATGAAGAATCTTCTTGCTCCGGTGAAACCAACAACCAAATCGTATGCAGAACTGTGTACGCTGGTCCAGGAGCACCTAAATCCGAAGGAAAGCGTTCTGATGGCAATGTATTGAATTTACACATGTCAACGATTTGAAGGCCAGGAAGTGGCGAGCTACGTCGCCGAACTAAGGCGCCTTGCAGGTCATTGCAAATTCGATGGATTCCTGGAGCAAATGTGAAGAGACTTTTTTGTGCTTGGCATTGGCCATGAGGTTATCCTTCGCAAACTATTCACTGTTGAAACACCGAACCTGAGCAAAGCCATAATGAAAACCCAGGCATTTATGTCCACCAGCGATAACGGCAAACAAATTTCGCAGCATAAAGATGGTTCTGCAAGTACTGTACACAAAGTAACCTCGTTTTCAGGCAGGAACGCATATGGCAGAACATACATGCCTGCATCTGCATGACCTCAGTTGACTCAAAGTCCACCATCAAGCATTAATACTTGTTAACACCTTGTTGATGCTGCGGAGGTGATCATCGAGCCCATCAATGTCGCTTCAAACACTATGTGTGCAAAGGCTGTGGAACAGTGGGACACCTTCAGCGAATGTGCAGACGAGCTGCAAACCCTGAAAACCACCACGTTGCAGAGGAAGACCGATCCATGGCGGATCAAACAAAACTAGAGACTCAAAAAGAGGAGGCAGAAATTTACGGGGGTACACACCTTCACCACGAAATGTCCACCAATCATGTTAAAAGTTGAACTGAACAGAATTCCAGTATCCATGGAATTGGACACGGGTGAGAGGCAGTCCATCATGAGCAAAAAGGCCTTCGACAGGCTGTGGTGCAACAAGGCACACAGGCCCAAGCTGAGTCCCATTCATACCAAGCTGAGAACTTACACTAAAGAGCTGATCCCTGTAATTGGCAGTGCAGCAGTAAAAGTCTCCTATGATGGAGCGGCGCACGAACTCCCACTATGAATTGTACCAGGAGATGGACCCACACTGTTCGGCAGAAGCTGGCTGGGAAAAATCCGCTGGAACTGGGACGACATCTGAGTGCTTTCGTCCGTCGACAACGCCTCATGTGCCCAGGTTCTGAGCAAGTTTCCGTCATTGTTTGAGCCAGGCATCGGATGTTTCTCGGGGGAGAAGGTGCAGATCTATTTGATTCCCGGTACACGATCCATCCACCACAAGGCACGGGCGGTGCCATACATGATGCGAGAGAAAGTGGAGATCGAGCTGGACAGGCTGCAACAAGAGGGTATCATCGCGCCGGTGGAGTTCAACGAGTGGGCCAGTCTGATTGTTCCGGTTCTCAAGGGCGATGGCACAGTCAGAATTTGTGGGGACTATAAAGTAACGATTAACCATTTTTCACTGCAGGACCAGCACCCGCTACCCAAGGCAGACGACCTATTTGCGACGCTGGCAGGAGTAAAGACGTTCACCAAGTTGGACCTGACCTCGGCCTACATGACGCAGGAGCTGGCGGAATCTTCATAAGGCCTCACCTGCATCAACATGCACAAAGGTCTGTTCATCTACAATAGATGCCCGTTTGGGATTCGATCGGACACGGCTATTTTTCAAAGGAACATGCAGAGTCAGCTAAAGTCAGTTCCGCGCACCGTGGTGTTCCCGGACTACATACTGGTCACAGGTTGGGACACCATCGAACACTTGCAGAACCTGGAAGAGGTTCTAAGTCGACTAGATCGTGTGGGACTCAGGTTGAAATGCTCGAAGTGTGTTTTCCTGGTGCCAGAGGTCGCGTTCTTAGGGAGAAGAATCGCGGCAGACGGCATCAGATCCACCGACGCCAAGATGGAGGTCATCAAGAACGCGTCAAGACCACAGAACGTGAAGGAGCTGTGGTCGTTCCTGGGACTCCTCAATTATTTTGGTAGTTTTCTACCCGGGTTAAGCACCTTGCTAGAACCTCTACATGTGTTGCTACGCAAGGGAGATGACTGGGTATGGGGGAAATCACAAGAGACTGCTTTTGAGAAAGCCCGAAATCTGCTATGTTCCAACAAACTGCTTGTCCTATATGATCCTTGTAAATGTTTAGTGCTAGCTTGCGATGCGTCTTTGTACGGGGTCGGGTGTGTGTTACCACAAGCAAACAAATCGGCGACATTCCAATCGGTCGCTTATGCGTCCAGGAGTTTGTCCAAGGCCGAAAGGGCCTACAGCATGATTGAAAAAGAAGCTCTGGCATGCACTTACGGGGTTAAAAAAAATGCACCAGTATCTGTTTGGGCTTAAGTTTGAGTTAGAAACTGACCAAAAGCCGCTCATATCATTATTCTCAGAGAGCAAAGGTATCAATACCAATGCCTCTGCTTGCATCCAAAGATGGGCGCTCACGCTGTCTGCATATAACTATGTAATTCGCCACAGGCCAGGCACAGAGAACTGCGCTGATGCCCTCAGTCGGCTACCATTGCCCACCACCAGGGTGGAAATGGCACAGCCTGCAGACTTGCTCTTGGTGATAGATGCATTTGAAAATGAAAAGTCACTAGTTATGGCCCGCCAGATCAGGACCTGGACCAGCCAGGATCCTTTACTGTCCCTTGTAAAAAACTGTGTCCTCCATGGGAGCTGGTCCAGCGTCCCAGCGGAGAATCATGGAGAGATAAAGCCGTTCCAGCGGCGTAAAGACGAAATGCCCATACAGGCGGACTGTCTTTTGTGGTGTGATCGCATGGTTTTGCCCAAGAAGGGCAGGGAAACGTTCATATGCGACCTACACAGTACCCACCCAGGCATAGTAATGATGAAAGCTATAGCCAGATCCCATGTGTGGTGGCCCGGCATCGACTCAGATTTGGAGTCTTGCATGCGCCAATGCAACACTTGCTCTCAACTGAGCAATACACCCAGGGAAGCACTGCTAAGTTTGTGGTCATGGCCCTCCAAACTGTAGTCTAGGATCCACGTTGACTTCGCTGGCCCGTTTCTAGGCAAAATGTTCTTGGTTGTTGTGGATGCTTATTCAAAGTGGATTGAGTGTGTAATAATGTCTGTAAGCACGTCCACTACCACCATCGAAAACCTACGAGCCATGTTTGCCACGCACGGCCTGCCTGATATCCTTGTCAGCGACGATGGGCCGTGCTTCACCAGCGCTGAATTGAATGAATTCATGACCCACAATGGGATCAAGCACGTCACATCTGCCCCGTTCAAGCCTGCATCTAACAGCCAGGCAGAACGGGCAGTACAAGCCATCAAGCAAAACTTGAAACGCGTGTTGGAAGGCTCCCTGCAGACCCGCCTGTCCAGTGCCCTGCTCAGCTACCGCACCAGACCCCACTCGCTCACCGGGGTTCCCCTAGCCGAGCTGCTCATGAAAAGGGCGCTCAAAACAAGGCTCTCTCTCATCCACCCTGATATCTGTGATCACATCGAGGGCAGGCGGCATCAACTAAGCATGCACCATGATCGCGCAAATTTATCACGCGATATTGAAGTCAATGACCCTGTATTTGTAATCAACTATGGACATGGTCCCAAATGGCTTGCTGGCACTTTCATAGCCAAAGAAGGGAGTAGAGTGTTTCAGGTCAAACTTGTAAATGGACTCATTTGCAGAAAGCATTTGGACCGAACCAAACTGCGATTCACAGACAGCCACGAGCAACCTGAAGAGGACACCACCAACTTCGACCCTCAGGACACACACACAAATGGCAACCGACATCACGGTTGACCACGAAGCTGAACTCATCATCCCCAGCAGCCCAGCAAGGCCAGCTGCGCAGCAGCCCAACAAAGAACCAACCATCTCACCCACACCTGCATTTGTACCAAAACGATCGACTAGGGAGCAAAATTCTGACGGGGTTAGACAGGTTAGATGCAGGAAGAATGTTCCCAATGTTGGGGAAGTCCAGAACCAGGGGACACAGTCTAAGGATAAGGGGGAAGCCATTTAGGACCGAGATGAGGAGGAATTTCTTCACCCAGAGAGTGGTGAACCTGTGGAATTCTCTACCACAGAAAGTTGTTGAGGCCAATTCACTAAATATATTCAAAAAGGAGTTAGATAAAGTCCTTACTACTAGGGGAATCAAGGGGTATGGTGAGAAAGCAGGAATGGGGTACTGAAGTTGCATGTTCAGCCATGAACTCATTGAATGGCGGTGCAGGCTAGAAGGGCTGAATGGCCTACTCCTGCACCTAGTTTCTATGTTTCTATGTTTCTATGTTTCTAAATGCCCCAGATCGTCTCACCCTGTAAATAAGTGTACTATTGACTTTGGGAGGGAGTGATGTTATTATGCAACACCTTGTAACCAGCATTCTACACCACCAGAGGGCATATCTGTTGGAGTCCCAAGGGATCCCAGCATCCCTTGGGAGCACTGTGTATAAGCAGGCCTCCCATACTGTACCAACATTCTGGAGTCAGAATAAAGAGACTAAGGTCACACTTACTCACGTCTGCCATATTCAATCACATTACTTTATTCTGGACATAACTCTACCCAACACTCATATATGCTTTCCAGGGGAGGGTTGTGAACAGTGGTTAAAAGCTGATTTTTCCCATCCCTAATCCAGAGACTTTAGCACACTCCTGTAGAATACTGAAGGAGCGCTGCACTGTCGGAGATGACGCCTTTTAGATGAGATGTAAAACCGAGGCCCCGTCTACTCTCTCAGGTGGTTGGAAAAGATCCCATGACACTATTTCGAAGAAGAGCAGGGAAGATATCCCTGGTGTCCTGGCCAATATTTATCACTCAGCCAACATCACTAAAATACAGATTATCTGGTTATCATATTGCTGTTTCTGAAGCTTGCTATGCGCAAATTGCCTGCAATATTTCACACATTACAACAGTGACTACACTTCAAATGTACTTCATTGTCTGTAAAACACTTTGGACATCCGGTGGTTGTGAAAGGTGCTATTTAAATTCAAGTCTGTCTTTTTTTAAGGAACTGAATATTTTTCAGTCCTTCTGGGCCTGCGTCCTCCTAATCCCATCGAGACTCCGCCCACGATGCCTCCCACCCGGAACCGGAAGTGGGGCCCTGCAATCAGTCCGACCATGTTGTTAATTCCTCCACGAGCCTCCGATCGACCGGGGGAGGGAGAAAGAGAGAGAGCCTGGGGGGGGGGGAAGATAGAGAGAGCGAGAGAGAGAGAGAGTGCCTGGGGGGGAAGCGAGAGAGAGAGAGAGAGAGAGAGAGAGCCTGGGGGGAAGAGAGAGAGAGAGAGAGAAAGAGAGAGCCTGGGGGGGAGTGAGAGAGCGAGAGAGAGAGAGAGAAAGAGAGAGCCTGGTTGGGGGGAGGGGAGAGAGAGAAAGAGAGAGAGCCTGGGGGTGAAGAGAGAGAGAGAGAGAGAGAGTGCCTGGGGGGAAGAGCGAGAGAGAGAGAGAGAGAGAGAGAGCCTGGGGGGGAGAGAGAGAGCGAGAGAGAGAGAGAAAGAGAGAACCTGGTTGGGGGGAGGGGGAGAGAGAGACAGAGAGAGAGCCTGGGGGTGAAGAGAGAAAGAGAGAGAGTGCCTGGGGGGGAAGAGAGAGCGAGAGAGAGAGAGAGCCTGGGGGGGGGAGAGAGAGAGAGAGAGAGAGAGCCTGGGGGTGAAGAGAGAGAGAGAGAGAGAGCCTGGGGGGGAGAGAGAGCGAGAGAGAGAGAGAGCCTGGGGGGGGAGAGAGAGAGAGAGAGAGAGAGAGAGAAAGAGAGAGCCTGGTGGGGGGAGAGAGGGAAGGAGAGAGAGAGCCTGGGGGGAGAAAGAGAGAAAGAGAAAGAGAGAGAGAGAGTGCCTGGGCAGGGGCAGGCAGCGGGGAGAGAGAGAGAGAGAGCATGGGAGGGAGGGGAGAGAGAGAGAGCATGGGGGGGGAGAGAGAAAAAGAGAGAGAGAGAGCATGGGGGCGGGCGGGGAGGAGAGAAAAAGAGAGAGAGAGCCTGGGGAGAGAGAGAGAGAGAGGGAGAGAGAGCCTGGGGGGGGGAGAGAGAGAATGCATAGTGGAGGTGGGGGGGGGGGGGGGAGGAGGAGGAGAGAGAGAGCCTGGGGGAGGGGAAGAGAGAGAGAGAGAGAGAGCGAGAGAGAGCATGGGTGGTGGGAGAAAAAAGAGAGAGAGAGCCTGGGGGCAGGGGGTGAGAGATAGAGGGAGAGACAGAGCCTGGGGGGAGGGGAGAGAGGGAGCTGGGGGGATTGGAAGAGAGAGAGCCTGCGGGTGAGAGAGAGAACTTGGCGAGAGAGAGAAAGAGAGAGAAAGAGTGAGAGAGAGAGAGCCTGGGGGGAGAGAGAGAGACTGGGGGAGAGAGAGAGAGAGCCTGGGGGGTGGGGGAGAGAGTGAGAGAGCCTGGGGGGGAGAGAGAGAGAGCCTGGGGGGGGGGGGGGAGAGAGAGAGAGAGCCTGGGGGGAGAGAGAGAGAGAGAGAGCCTGGGGGAGAGAGAGAGAGAGAGAGGGCCTGAGGGGAGAGAGAGAGAGAGCCTGGAGGGAGAGAGAGAGAGAGCCTGGGGGGGGGGGGGGAGAGAGAGAGAGCCTGGGGGAGAGAGAGAGAGAGAGAGAGAGAGACTGGGGGGAGAGAGAGAGAGAGAGCCTGGGGAGAGAGAGAGAGAGCCTGGGGGAGAGACAGAGAGAGAGCCTGGGGGGAGAGAGAGAGAGAGCCTGGGGGGAGAGAGAGTGAGAGCCTGGGGGGAGAGAGAGAGAGAGCCTGGCGGAGAAAGAGAGAGAGAGAGCCTGGGGAGAAAGAGAGAGAGAACCTGGGGGAGAGAGAGAGAGAGAGAGAGAGAGCCTGGGGGGAGAGAGACAGAGAGAGAGCCTGGGGAGAGAGAGCGAGCCTGGGGGGGAGAGAGTGAGAGGGAGCCTGGGGGGGGGGGAGAGAGAGAGCCTGGGAGAGAGAGACAGAGAGAGAGCCTGGGGAGAGAGAGAGAGCCTGGGGGGAGAGAGAGAGAGACTGGGGGAGAGAGAGAGAGAGCCTGGGGGGTGGGGGAGAGAGTGAGAGAGCCTGGAGGGGAGAGAGAGAGAGCCTAGTGCGGGGGGGGAGAGAGAGAGAGAGCCTGGGGGGAGAGAGAGAGAGAGAGCCTGGGGGAGAGAGAGAGAGACAGAGGGCCTGGGGGGAGAGAGAGAGAGAGCCCGGAGGGAGAGATCGAGAGAGCCTGGGGGAGGGAGAGAGAGAGTGCCTGGGGGAGAGAGAGAGAGAGAGAGAGAGAGAGAGTCTGGGGGGAGAGAGAGAGAGAGCCTGGGGGGAGAGAGAGTGAGAGCCTGGGGGGAGAGAGAGAGAGAGCCTGGGGGAGAGAGAGAGAGAGAGAGAGAGCCTGGGGAGAGAGAGAGAGAGAGCCTGGGGGAGAGAGAGAGAGAGAGAGAGCCTGGGGGGAGAGAGAGAGAGAGCCTGGGGGGGAGAGAGAGAGAGCCTGGAGGGGAGAGAGATAGAGAGAGCCTGGGGGAGGAGAGAGAGAGAGAGAGAGAGCCTGGGAGGGAGGGAGAGAGAGAGCCTGGGGGAGAAAGAGAGAGAGAGAGCCTGGGGGGAGAGAGAGAGCGAGCCTGGGGGGGAGAGAGAGAGAGAGCCTGGGGGGGAGAGAGAGAGAGAGACCCTGGGGGGGAGAGAGAGAGCCTGGGGGAGAGAGAGAGAGAGAGAGCCTGGGGAGAGTGAGAGGGAGCCTGGGGGGAGAGAGAGAGAGAGAGAGAGAGAGCCTGGGAGGGAGAGAGAGAGGGCCTGGGGGGGGGGGGGGAAGAGAGATAGAGTGCCTGGGGGAGAGAGAGGGAGAGCCTGGGGTGGAGAGAGAGAGAGTGCCTGGGGGAGAGAGAGAGAGAGCCTGTGGGGGGAGAGAGAGAGAGAGCTTGGGGGGAGAGAGAGAGAGCCGGGGGGGGAGAGAGAGAGAGAGAGAGAGCCTGTGGAGAGTGAGAGAGAGCCTGGGGGGAGAGAGAGAGCCTGGCGGGAGAGGGAGAGGGAGACTATGGGGAGAGAGAGAGAGATACTGGGGGAGAGAGAGAGAGAGCCTGGGGGGGGGGGGAGAGAGAGAGAGAGCCTGGGGGAAGAGAGAGAGAGTCTGGTGGGGGGCGGAGAGAGAGAGAGAGAGCCTGGGGGGAGAGAGAGAGCCTGGGGGGAGAGAGAGAGAGCCTGTGAGGGGGGGGGGGAAGAGAGAGAGCCTGGGGAGAGAGAACCTGGGGGGAGAGAGAGAGAGAGAGAGAGAGCCTGGGGAGAGAGAGAGAGAGTCTGCGGGGGCGGAGAGAGAGAGCCTGGGGGGAGAGAGAGAGAGAGCCTGGGGGGGGGGGGGGGGGGGGGAGAGAGTGAGAGCCTGGGAGGGGGGGGAGAGAGAGAGCCTGGGGGAAGGGAGAGAGAGCCTGGGGGGAGAGAGAGAGAGCCTGGGGGAGAGAGAGAGAGAGAGAGCCTGGGGAGAGTGAGAGGGAGCCTGGGGGGAGAGAGAGAGAGCCAGGAGGGGTGGGGGGGGGGAGAGAGAGCCTGGGGGAGAGAGAGAGAGAGAGAGAGAGAGAGCCTGGGGAGAATGAGAGAGAGAGAGAGCCTGGGGGAGAGAGAGAGAGAGAGAGAGCCTGCGGAGAGAGAGAGAGAGAGAGCCTGGCGGGAGAGAGAGAGAGAGCCTGGGGGGGGGGAGAGAGAGCCTGGGGTGAGAGAGAGCCTGGGGGAGAAAGAGAGAGAGAGAGCCTGGGGAGAGAGAGAGAGCCTGGGGGGAGTGAGAGAGAGCCTGGTGGGAGAGAGAGAGAGCCTGCGGGAGGGGGGGGGGGGGGGAGAGAGAGAGAGAGAGCCTGGGAGGGAGGGAGAGAGAGCCTACGGGGAGAGAGAGAGAGAGAGAGAACCTGTGGAGCCTGGGGGGGGGGTGGTTTTGAGAGAGAGAGAGAGCCTGGGGGAGAGAGAGAGAGAGAGAGAGAACCTTGGGGAGAGAGAGAGCGAGCCTGGGGGGGGGGAGGGAGAGAGAGAGAGCCTGGGGGAGAGAGAGAGAGAGCCTGGGGGGGAGAGAGAGAGAGCCTGGAGGTGAGAGAGAGAGAGAGAGCCTGGGGGAGGAGAGAGAGAGAGAGAGCCTGGGAGGGAGGCAGAGAGAGAGCCTGGGGGAGAGAGAGAGAGAGAGAGCCTGAGGGGGAGAGAGAGCGAGCCTGGGGGGGAAAGAGAGAGAGAGAGCCTGGGGGGAGAGAGGGAGAGAGAGAGAGCCTGGGGAGAGTGAGAGGAAGCCTGGGGGGTGGGGAGAGAGGGAGAGAGAGAGCCTGGGGAGAGTGAGAGGGAGCCTGGGGGGGGGTGGACAGAGAGAGCCTGGGGGAGAGAGACAGAGAGAGAGCCTGGGGAGAGAGAGAGAGAGCCTGGGGAGAAAGAGAAAGAGGGAGCCTGGGGGAGAGAGAGAGAGAGGGAGCCTGGGGGAGCGAGAGGGAGAGAGAGAGCCTGGGGAGAGAGAGCGCCTGGCGGGGGGCGGGGGGAGCGAGAGAGAGAGAGAGCCTGGGGGGGAGAGAGAGAGAGCCTGGGGTGGGGGAGAGAGAGAGTGAGCCTGGGGGAGAGAGCCTGGGGGGAAGAGAGAGAGAGAGCCAGAGGGGAGAGAGAGAGAGCCAGAGGGGAGAGAGAGAGAGAGCCTGGGGGGAGAGAGAGGGAGCATGGGGGGAGAGAGAGGGAGAGCCTGGGGGGAGAGAGAGAGAGAGAGAGAGAGTGCCTGGGGGAGAGAGAGAGAGAGAGAGAGAGAGAGCCTGGGGGGAGAGAGAGAGAGAGAGAGCCTGGGGGGAGAGAGAGAGAGCCTGGGGGGAGAGAGAGAGAGAGCCTGGGGGGAGAGAGAGAGAGAGAGCGCCCTGGAGGGGCCGGGGGGGGGTGAGAGAGAGAGAGACTATGGGGAGAGGCAGAGAGAGACTGGGGGGAGAGAGAGAGAGAGAGCGCCTGGGGGAGAGAGAGAGAGAGAGAGCCTGGGGAGGAGAGAGAGAGAGCCTTGGGGAAGAGAGAGAGAGCCTGGGGGGGTGGAGAGAGAGAGAGAGCCTGGGGGGAGAGAGAGAGCCTGGGAGCGGGGGGAGAGAGAGAGCCTTGGGGGGAGAGAGTGAGAGCCTGGAGGTGAGAGAGAGAGAGAGAACCTGGGGGAGGAGAGAGAGAGAGAGCCTGGGAGGGAGGGAGAGAGAGAGCCTGGGGGAGAGAGAGAGAGAGAGAGCCTGGGGGAAAGAGAGAGCGAGCCTGGGGGGGGAGAGAGAGAGAGAGAGCCTGGGGGAGAGAGGGAGAGAGAGAGCCTGGGGGGAGAGAGAGAGAGAGAGAGCCTGGGGGAGAGAGAGAGAGAGAGAGCCTGGGGAGAGAGAGAGAGAGCCTGGGAGAGAGAGAGAGAGAGAGAGAGCCTGGGAAGAGTGAGAGAGAGAGAGCCTGGGGGAGAGAGAGAGAGAGAGAGAGAGCCTGCGGAGAGAGAGAGAGAGAGAGCCTGGCGGGAGAGAGAGAGAGAGCCTGGGGGGGAGAGAGAGAGAGCCTGGAGGGGAGAGAGAGAGAGAGAGAGAGAGGCTGGGGGAGGAGAGAGAGAGAGAGAGAGATCCTGGAAGGGAGGGAGAGAGAGAGCCTGGGGGAGAGAGAGAGAGAGAGAACTTGGGGGAGAGAGAGAGCGAGCCTGGGGTGGATAAAGTGAGAGGGAGCCTGGGGGGGGGGAAAGAGAGAGCCTGGGGGAGAGAGACAGAGAGAGAGCCTGGGGAGAGAGAGAGAGCCTGGGGGGAGAGAGAGAGAGAGCCTGGGGGAGAGAGGGAGAGAGCCTGGGGAGAGAAAGAGAGAGGGAGCCTGAGGGAGAGAGAGAGAGAGGGAGCCTGGGGGAGAGAGAGAGAGAGAGAGCCTGGGGAGAGAGAGCGAGAGAGAGAGCCTGGTGGGGGGGGGGGGAGGGGAGAGAGAGAGAGAGAGCCTGGGAGGGAGAGAGAGAGGGCCTGGGGGGGAGGGGGAAGAGAGATAGAGAGCCTGGGGGAGAGAGAGGGAGAGCCTGGGGTGGAGAGAGAGAGAGAGAGCCTTGGGGGAGAGAGAGAGAGTGCCTGGGGGAGAGAGAGAGAGAGCCTGGGGGGAGAGAGAGAGAGTCTGGGGGGAGAGAGAGAGAGAGAGGATGCCTGGGGGAGAGAGAGAGAGAGCCTGGGGCGGGGGGGGGGGGGGGCGGGGGGAGAGAGAGAGCCTGGGGGAAAGAGAGAGCGAGCCTGGGGGGGAGAGAGAGTGAGAGAGCCTGGGGGAGAGAGAGAGAGAGCCTGGGGGTGAGAGAGAGAGAGAGCCTGGGGGGGAGAGAGAGAGAGAGCTTGGGGGGAGAGAGAGAGAGCCGGGGGGTGAGAGAGAGAGAGAGAGAGCCTGTGGAGAGTGAGAGAGAGCCTGGGGGGAGAGAGAGAGACTGGGGGGAGAGAGAGAGCCTGGCGGGAGAGGGAGAGGGAGACTCTGGGGAGAGAGAGAGAGATACTGGGGGAGAGAGAGAGAGAGCCTGGGGGGTGGAGAGAGAGAGAGAGCCTGGGGGAAGAGAGAGAGAGTCTGGGGGGAGACGGAGAGAGAGAGAGAGAGCCTGGGGGGAGAGAGAGAGAGCCTGGGGGGAGAGAGAGTGAGCCTGGGAGGGGGGGGGAGAGAGAGAGCCTGGGGAGAGAGAACCTGGGGGGAGAGAAAGAGAGAGAGAGAGAGAGAGCCTGGGGAGAGAGAGAGAGAGACTACGGGGGCGTAGAGAGAGAGCCTGGGGGGCGAGAGAGAGAGAGCCTGGGGGGGGCGAGAGAGAGAGAGCCTGGGGGGGGGGAAGTGAGTGAGAGCCTGGGAGGCGGGGGGAGAGAGAGCCTGGGGGAAGGGAGAGAGAGCCTGGGGGGAGAGAGAGAGAGAGAGAGAGAGAGAGCCTGGGGAGAGAGAGAGGCAGCCTGGGGGGAGGGGGTGGGAGAGAGAGAGAGAGCCTGGGGGAGAGATAGAGAGAGAGAGCCTGGGGGAGAGAGAGAGAGAGAGCCTGGGGGAGAGAGAGAGCCCAGGGAGAGAGAGAGAGAGAGAGCCTGGGGGAGAGAGAGAGAGAGAGAGAGAGAGTCTGGGGAGAGAGAGAGAGAGAGAGAGCCTGGGGCGGGGGGAGAGAGAGACAGTGAGAGAGCCTGGGGGAAGAGAGAGAGAGCCTGGGGGGGAGAGAGAGAGAGCCTGGGGGAGAGAGAGAGAGAGCCTGGGGGGGAGAGAGAGAGAGAGCCTGGGGGGAGAGAGAGAGAGCGCCTGGGGGAGAGAGAGAGAGCCTGGGGGGAGAGAGAGAGAGAGACTGGGGGGAGAGAGAGAGAGCTGGGGGGGGGGAGAGAGAGAGAGCCTGGGGGAGAGAGAGAGAGAGAGAGCCTGGGGGGAGAGAGAGAGAGCCTGGGGGGAGAGAGAGAGAGAGCCTGGGGGGAGAGAGAGAGAGAGAGAGCCCTGGAGGGGCCGGGGGGGGGGGGAGAGAGAGAGACTATGGGGAGAGGCAGAGAGAGACTGGGGGGAGAGAGAGAGAGAGAGCGCCTAGGGGAGAGAGAGAGAGAGAGAGCCTGGGGAGGAGAGAGAGAGAGCCTTGGGGAAGAGAGAGAGAGCCTGGGGGGGTGGAGAGAGAGAGAGAGCCCTGGAGGGGCCGGGGGGGGGGGGGGAGAGAGAGAGAGACTGTGGGGAGAGGCAGAGAGAGACTGGGGGGAGAGAGAGAGAGAGAGCGCCTGGGGGGAGAGAGAGAGCCTGGGAGCGGGGGGAGAGAGAGAGCCTGGGGGGGAGAGAGTGAGAGAGCCTGGGGGGCGAGAGAGAGAGAGCCTGGGGGGGGGGGAGGAGAGAGTGAGAGCCTGGGAGGGGGGGGGAGAGAGAGAGCCTGGGGGAAGGGAGAGAGAGCCTGGGGGGAGAGAGAGAGAGAGAGAGAGAGAGAGCCTGGGGGAGAGAGAGAGAGAGAGAGCCTGGGGAGAGTGAGAGGGAGCCTGGGGGGAGAGAGAGAGAGCCTGGAGGGGTGGGGGGGGGGGGGCAGAGAGAGAGCCTGGGGGAGAGAGAGAGAGAGAGAGAGAGAGAGCCTGGGGGGAGAGAGAGAGAGAGCCTGGGAGAGAGAGAGAGAGAGAGAGAGAGAGCCTGGGGAGAGTGAGAGAGAGAGAGCCTGGGGGAGAGAGAGAGAGAGAGAGAGAGCCTGCGGAGAGAGAGAGAGAGAGAGCCTGGCGGGAGAGAGAGAGAGAGCCTGGGGGGAGAGAGAGAGAGAGAGAGCCTGGGGAGAGAGAGAGAGCCTGGGGGGAGAGAGAGAGAGAGCCTGGGGGAGAGAGAGAGAGAGCCTGGGGGAGAGAGGGAGAGAGCCTGGGGAGAGAAAGAGAGAGGGAGCCTGAGGGAGAGAGAGAGAGTGGGAGCCTGGGGGAGAGAGAGAGAGAGAGAGCCTGGGGAGAGCCTGGTGGCGGGGGGGGGAGGGGAGAGAGAGAGAGAGAGCCTGGGAGGGAGAGAGAGAGGGCCTGGGGGGGGGGGGGGAAGAGAGATAGAGAGCCTGGGGGAGAGAGAGGGAGAGCCTGGGGTGGAGAGAGAGAGAGAGCCTTGGGGGAGAGAGAGAGAGTGCCTGGGGGAGAGAGAGAGAGAGCCTGGGGGGAGAGAGAGAGAGTCTGGGGGGAGAGAGAGAGAGAGAGGAAGCCTGGGGGAGAGAGAGAGAGTGCCTGGGGCGGGGGGGGGGGGGGGCGGGGGGAGAGAGAGAGCCTGGGGGAAAGAGAGAGCGAGCCTGGGGGGGGAGAGAGAGTGAGAGAGCCTGGGGGAGAGAGAGAGAGAGCCTGGGGGGGAGAGAGAGAGAGAGCCTGGGGGGGAGAGAGAGAGAGAGCTTGGGGGGAGAGAGAGAGAGAGCCGGGGGGAGAGAGAGAGAGAGAGAGCCTGTGGAGAGTGAGAGAGAGCCTGGGGGGAGAGAGAGAGACTGGGGGGAGAGAGAGAGCCTGGCGGGAGAGGGAGAGGGAGACAATGGGGAGAGAGAGAGAGATACTGGGGGAGAGAGAGAGAGAGCCTGGGGGGGGGGGAGAGAGAGAGAGAGCCTGGGGGAAGAGAGAGAGAGTCTGGGGGGAGGCGGAGAGAGAGAGAGAGAGAGCCTGGGGGGAGAGAGAGAGAGCCTGGGGGGAGAGAGAGTGAGCCTGGGAGGGGGGGGAGAGAGAGAGCCTGGGGAGAGAGAACCTGGGGGGAGAAAGAGAGAGAGAGAGAGAGAGAGCCTGGGGAGAGAGAGAGAGAGACTGCGGGGGCGGAGAGAGAGAGACTGGGGGGAGAGAGAGAGAGCCTGGGGGGCGAGAGAGAGAGAGCCTGGGGGGGTAGAGAGTGAGAGCCTGGGAGGGGAGGGGAGAGAGAGAGCCTGGGGGAAGGGAGAGAGAGCCTGGGGGGAGAGAGAGAGAGAGAGAGAGAGAGAGAGCCTGGGGAGAGAGAGAGGCAGCCTGGGGGGAGGGGGTGGGAGAGAGAGAGAGAGCCTGGGAGGGAGGGAGAGAGAGAGCCTGGGGGAGAGATAGAGAGAGAGAGCCTGGGGGAGAGAGAGAGAGAGAGAGCCTGGGGGAGAGAGAGAGCCTAGGGAGAGAGAGAGAGAGAGAGCCTGGGGGAGAGAGAGAGAGAGAGAGAGAGAGTCTGGGGAGAGAGAGAGAGAGAGAGAGAGAGCCTGGGGGGGGGGAGAGAGAGACAGTGAGAGAGCTTGGGGGAAGAGAGAGAGAGAGCCTGGGGGGGAGAGAGAGAGAGCCTGGGGGGGGGTGGAGAGAGAGAGAGCCTGGGGGAGAGAGAGAGAGAGCCTGGGGGGGAGAGAGAGAGCGAGCCTGGGGGGAAAGAGAGAGAGCGCCTGGGGGAGAGAGAGAGAGCCTGGGGGGAGAGAGAGAGAGAGACTGGGGGGAGAGAGAGAGAGCTAGGGGGGGGAGAGAGAGAGAGCCTGGGGGAGAGAGAGAGAGAGCCTGGTGGGGAGAGAGAGAGAGCCTGGGGGAGAGAGAGAGAGAGAGCCTGGGGAGAGAGAGAGAGAGAGAGAGAGCGCCTGGGGGGGAAAGAGAGAGAGAGAGAGAGAGCCTGGGGGGAGAGAGAGAGAGAGAGAGAGAGCCTGGGGGGAGAGAGAGAGAGCCTGGGGGGAAAGAGAGAGAGAGCCTGGGGGAGAGAGAGAGAGAGCCTGGGGGGGGAGAGAGAGAGAGCCTGGAGGTGAGAGAGAGAGAGAGAGAGCCGGGGGAAGGAGAGAGAGAGAGAGAGCCTGGGAGGGAGGGAGAGAGAGAGCCTGGGGGAGAGAGAGAGAGAGAGAGCCTGAGGGGGAGAGAGAGCGAGCCTGGGGGGGAGAGAGAGAGAGAGCCTGGGGGGGAGAGAGAGAGAGAGCTTGGGGGGAGAGAGAGAGAGCCGGGGGGAGAGAGAGAGAGAGAGAGCCTGTGGAGAGTGAGAGAGAGCCTGGCGGGAGAGAGAGAGACTGGGGGGAGAGAGAGAGCCTGGCGGGAGAGAGAGAGAGCCTGGGAGTGGGGGGGAGAGAGAGAGCCTGGGGAGAGAGAGCCTGGGGGGGAGAGAGAGAGAGAGCCTGGGGGGAGAGAGAGAGAGCGCCTGGGGGAGAGAGAGAGAGCCTGGGGGGAGAGGGAGAGAGAGACTGGGGGGAGAGAGAGAGAGCTGGGGGGGGGGAGAGAGAGAGAGCCTGGGGGAGAGAGAGAAAGAGAGAGCCTGGTGGGGAGAGAGAGAGAGCCTGGGGGAGAGAGAGAGAGAGAACCTGGGGAGAGAGAGAGAGAGAGAGAGAGAGCGCCTGGGGGGGAAAGAGAGAGAGAGAGAGAGAGCCTGGGGGGAGAGAGAGAGAGAGAGAGAGCCTGGGGGGAGAGAGAGAGAGCCTGGGGGGAAAGAGAGAGAGAGCCTGGGGGAGAGAGAGAGAGAGCCTGGGGGGGGGAGAGAGAGAGAGCCTGGAGGTGAGAGAGAGAGAGAGAGAGCCTGGGGGAGGAGAGAGAGAGAGAAAGCCTGGGAGGGAGGGAGAGAGAGGAGCCTGGGGGAGAGAGAGAGAGAGAGAGCCTGAGGGGGAGAGAGAGCGAGCCTGGGGGGGAGAGAGAGAGAGAGAGCCTGGGGGAGAGAGGGAGAGAGAGAGAGCCTGGGGAGAGTGAGAGGGAGCCTGGGGGGTGGGGAGAGAGGGAGAGAGAGAGCCTGGGGAGAGTGAGAGGGAGCTTGGGGGGGTGGTGGAGAGAGAGAGCCTGGGGGAGAGAGACAGAGTGAGAGCCTGGGGAGAGAGAGAGAGAGCCTGGGGAGAAAGAGAAAGAGGGAGCCTGGGGGAGAGAGAGAGAGTGAGGGAGCCTGGGGGAGCGAGAGGGAGAGAGAGAGCCTGGGGAGAGAGAGCGCCTGGGGGGGGGGGGCGGGGGAGGGAGAGAGAGAGAGAGCCTGGGGGGAGAGAGAGAGAGCCTGGGGGGGGGGGGAGAGAGAGAGTGAGCCTGGGGGAGAGAGCCTGGGGGGAAGAGAGAGAGAGAGCCAGGGGGGAGAGCGAGAGTGTCTGGGGGAGAGAGAGAGAGCCTGGGGGTGAGAGAGGGAGCATGGGGGGAGAGAGAGGGAGAGCCTGGGGGTAGAGAGAGAGAGAGAGAGAGAGCGCCTGGGGAGAGAGAGAGAGAGAGAGAGAGAGAGCCTGGGGAGGAGAGAGAGAGAGCCTTGGGGAAGAGAAAGAGAGCCTGGGGGGGTGGAGAGAGAGCGAGAGAGCCTGGGGGGAGAGAGAGAGCCTGGGAGCGGGGGGAGAGAGAGAGCCTGGGGGGGAGAGAGTGAAAGCCTGGAGGTGAGAGAGAGAGAGAGAGAGAACCTGGGGGAGGAGAGAGAGAGAGAGCCTGGGAGGGAGGGAGAGAGAGAGCCTGGGGGAGAGAGAGAGAGAGAGAGCCTGGGGGGGAGAGAGAGAGAGAGAGCCTGGGGGAGAGAGGGAGAGAGAGAGCCTGGGGAGGAGAGAGAGAGAGCCTTGGGGGAGAGAGAGAGAGAGAGCCTGGGGGAGAGAGGAGAGAGAGAGAGCCTGGGGGAGAGAGGAGAGAGCCTGGGGAGCCCTGGGGGGTGGGGAGAGAGGGAGAGAGAGAGCCTGGGGAGAGTGAGAGGGAGCTTGGGGGGGGTGGAGAGAGAGAGCCTGGGGGAGAGAGACAGAGTGAGAGCCTGGGGAGAGAGAGAGAGAGCCTGGGGAGAAAGAGAAAGAGGGAGCCTGGGGGAGAGAGAGAGAGAGGGAGCCTGGGGGAGCGAGAGGGAGAGAGAGAGACTGGGGAGAGAGAGCGCCTGGGGGGGGGGGGGGGGGCGGGGGGAGGGAGAGAGAGAGAGAGCCTGGGGGGAGAGAGAGAGAGCCTGGGGGGGGGGGAGAGAGAGAGTGAGCCTGGGGGAGAGAGCCTGGGGGGAAGAGAGAGAGAGAGCCAGGGGGGAGAGCGAGAGTGTCTAGGGGAGAGAGAGAGAGCCTGGGGGGAGAGAGAGGGAGCATGGGGGGAGAGAGAGGGAGAAGCCTGGGGGTAGAGAGAGAGAGAGAGAGAGAGAGAGCGCCTGGGGGAGAGAGAGAGAGAGAGAGAGAGAGAGAGCCTGGGGGGAGAGAGAGAGAGCCTGGGGGGAGAGAGAGAGAGAGCCTGGGGGGAGAGAGAGAGAGAGAGAGCCCTGGAGGGGCCGGGGGGGGGGGGGGGGAGAGAGAGAGAGACTATGGGGAGAGGCAGAGAGAGACTGGGGGAGAGAGAGAGAGAGAGCGCCTGGGGGAGAGAGAGAGAGAGAGAGCCTGGGGAGGAGAGAGAGAGAGCCTTGGGGAAGAGAAAGAGAGCCTGGGGGGTGGAGAGAGAGCGAGAGAGCCTGGGGGGAGAGAGAGATCCTGGGAGCGGGGGGAGAGAGAGAGAGAGAGAGAACCTGGGGGAGGAGAGAGAGAGAGAGCCTGGGAGGGAGGGAGAGGGAGAGCCTGGGGGAGAGAGAGAGAGAGAGAGCCTGGGGGGAGAGAGAGAGAGAGAGCCTGGGGGAGAGAGGGAGAGAGAGAGCCTGGGGAGGAGAGAGAGAGAGCCTTGGGGGAGAGAGAGAGAGCCTGGGGGGGGGGTGGAGAGAGAGAGAGAGAGCCTGGGGGGAGAGAGAGAGCCTGGGAGCGGGGAGAGAGAGAGAGCCTGGGGGGAGAGAGAGAGAGCCTGGGGGAGAGAGTGAGAGAGAGAGAGAGCCTGGGGAGAGAGAGAGCCTGGGGGAGGTGAGGGGGAGAGAGAGCCTGGGGGGAGAGAGAGAGAGAGAGAGAGCCTGGAGGTGAGAGAGAGAGAGAGAGAGAGAGAGCCTGGGGGAAGAGAGAGAGAGAGAGAGAGAGGCTGGGGGAGGAGAGAGAGAGAGAGAGAGAGCCTGGAGGTGAGAGAGAGAGAGAGAGAGAGATAGCCTGGGGGAAGAGAGAGAGAGAGAGAGAGAGGCTGGGGGAGGAGAGAGAGAGAGAGAGAGATCCTGGAAGGGAGGGAGAGAGAGAGCCTGGGGGAGAGAGAGAGAGAGAGAACCTGGGGGAGAGAGAGAGCGAGCCTGGGGGGGATAAAGTGAGAGAGAGCCTGGGGGAGAGAGACAGAGAGAGAGCCTGGGGAGAGAGAGAGAGCCTGGGGGAGAGAGAGAGAGAGCCTGGGGGAGAGAGGGAGAGAGAGGGAGCCTGGGGGAGAGAGAGAGAGTGCCTGGGGGAGAGAGAGAGAGAGCCTGGGGGGAGAGAGAGAGAGTCTGGGGGGAGAGAGAGAGAGAGAGGGAGCCTGGGGGAGAGAGAGAGAGAGAGCCTGGGGCGGGGGGGGGGGGGGCGGGGGGAGAGAGAGAGCCTGGGGGAAAGAGAGAGCGAGCCTGGGGGGGAGAGAGAGGGAGAGCCTGGGGGAGAGAGAGAGAGTGCCTGGGGAGAGAGAGAGAGAGCCTGGGGGGAGAGAGAGAGAGTCTGGGGGAGAGAGAGAGAGAGAGGGAGCCAGGGGGAGAGAGAGAGAGAGCCTGGGGCGGGGGGGGGGCGGGGGGAGAGAGAGAGCCTGGGGGAAAGAGAGAGCGAGCCTGGGGGGAGAGAGAGAGAGAGCCTGGGGGGGAGAGAGAGAGAGAGCTTGGGGGGAGAGAGAGAGAGCCGGGGGGAGAGAGAGAGAGAGAGAGCCTGTGGAGAGTGAGAGAGAGCCTGGGGGGAGAGAGAGAGACTGGGGGGAGAGAGAGAGCCGGGCGGGAGAGGGAGAGGGAGACTATGGGGAGAGAGAGAGAGATACTGGGGGAGAGAGAGAAAGAGCCTGGGGGGGGAAGAGAGAGAGAGAGCCTGGGGGAAGAGAGAGAGAGTCTGGGGGGGGGGGGGGCGGAGTGAGAGAGAGAGCGCCTGGGGGGAGAGAGAGAGCCTGGGAGCGGGGGGAGAGAGAGAGCCTGGGGGGAGAGAGAGAGAGCCTGGGAGGGGGGGGAGAGAGAGAGCCTGGGGAGAGAGAACCTGGGGGGAGAGAGAGAGAGAGAGAGAGCCTGGGGAGAGAGAGAGAGAGACTGCGGGGGCGGAGAGAGAGAGCCTGGGGGGAGAGAGAGAGAGCCTGGGGGGCGAGAGAGAGAGAGCCTGGGGGGGGGAGAGAGTGAGAGCCTGGGAGGGGTGGGGAGAGAGAGAGCCTGGGGGAAGGGAGAGAGAGCCTTGGGGGAGAGAGAGAGAGAGAGAGAGAGAGAGCCTGGGGAGAGAGAGAGGCAGCCTGGGGGGTGGGGGGGGGGGGAGAGAGAGAGAGAGCCTGGGAGGGAGGGAGAGAGAGAGCCTGGGGGAGAGATAGAGAGAGAGAGCCCGGGGGAGAGAGAGAGAGAGAGCCTGGGGGAGAGAGAGAGCCTAGGGAGAGAGAGAGAGAGAGAGAGCGCCTGGGGGGGAAAGAGAGAGAGAGAGAGAGAGCCTGGGGGAGAGAGAGAGAGAGAGAGAGCCTGGGGGGAGAGAGAGAGAGCCTGGGGGAAAGAGAGAGAGAGCCTGGGGGAGACAGAGATAGAGCCCAGGGGGACAGAGAGAGAGAGTGAGCCTGGGGGGGAGAGAGAGAGAGCCTGGGGAGAGAGAGAGCCCTGGAGCGGGGGGTGGGGGAGAGAGAGAGAGACTATGGGGAGAGCAGGGAGAGACTGGGGGGAGAGAGAGAGAGAGTACGCCTGGGGGAGAGAGAGAGAGAGAGAGAGCCTGGGGAGGAGAGAGAGAGAGAGCCTTGGGGAGAGAGAGAGAGCCTGGGGGGGGGGGGGGGGGGAGAGAGAGAGAGAGAGCCTGGGGGGAGAGAGAGAGCCTGGGAGTGGGGGGAGAGAGAGAGCCTGGGGGGAGAGAGAGAGAGCCTGGGGGGAGAGAGAGAGAGAGAGAGCCTGGGGAGAGAGAGAGAGAGCCTGGGTGGGGGGGGGGCGGGAGAGAGAGAGCCTGGGGTGAGAGAGAGCCTGGGGGAGAAAGAGAGAGAGAGAGCCTGGGAGAGAGAGAGAGCCTGGGAGGAGTGAGAGAGAGCCTGGTGGGAGAGAGAGAGAGCCTGCGGGAGGGCGGGGGGGGGAGAGAGAGAGAGAGAGCCTGGGAGGGAGGGAGAGAGAGCCTACGGGGAGAGAGAGAGAGAGAGAGAGAGAACCTGTGGAGCCTGGGGGGGGGGGTGGTTTTGAGAGAGAGAGAGAGCCTGGGAGGGAGGGAGAGAGAGAGCCTGGGGGAGAGAGAGAGAGAGAGAGAGCCTTGGGGAGAGAGAGAGCGAGCCTGGGGGGGGAGGGAGAGAGAGAGAGCCTGGGGGAGAGAGAGAGAGAGCTTGAGGGGGAGAGAGAGAGAGCCTGGAGGTGAGAGAGAGAGAGAGAGAGCCTGGGGAGGAGAGAGAGAGAGAGAGCCTGGGAGGGAGGGAGAGAGAGAGCCTGGGGAAGAGAGAGAGAGAGAGCCTGAGGGGAGAGAGAGCGAGCTGGGGGGGAGAGAGAGAGAGAGGGCCTGGGGGAGAGAGGGAGAGAGAGAGAGCCTGGGGAGAGTGAGAGGGAGCCTGGGGCGTGGGGAGAGAGGGAGAGAGAGAGCCTGGGGAGAGTGAGAGGGAGCCTGGGGGGGGTGGAGAGAGAGAGCCTGGGGGAGAGAGACAGAGAGAGAGCCTGGGTAGAGAGAGAGAGAGAGCCTGGGGAGAAAGAGAAAGAGGGAGCCTAGGGGAGAGAGAGAGAGAGGGAGCCTGGGGGAGCGAGAGAGAGAGTGAGAGCCTGGGGAGAGAGAGCGCCTGGGGGGGGGGCGGGGGGAGCGAGAGAGAGAGAGAGCCTGCGGGGGGGAGAGAGAGAGTGGGCCTGGGGGAGAGAGCCTGGGGGGAAGAGAGAGAGAGAGCCAGGGGGGAGAGAGAGATCGCCTGGGGGGAGAGAGAGAGAGAGAGAGCCTGTGGGGAGAGAGAGGGAGCATGGGGGGAGGAGAGAGGGAGAGCCTGGGGGGAGAGAGAGAGAGAGAGAGAGAGCGCCTGGGGGAGAGAGAGAGAGAGAGAGAGAGGCCTTGGGGAGAGAGAGAGAGAGACTGCGGGGGCGGAGAGAGAGAGACTGGGGGGAGAGAGAGAGAGCCTGGGGGGCGAGAGAGAGAGAGCCTGGGGGGGTAGAGAGTGAGAGCCTGGGAGGGGAGGGGAGAGAGAGAGCCTGGGGAAGGGAGAGAGAGCCCTGGGGGGAGAGAGAGAGAGAGAGAGAGAGAGAGAGCC